>NC_057866.1:12869722-12964722 GCF_019393635.1 Dromiciops gliroides
GGGGCAATGGGGGTTAAGTGACTTGCTCAGGGTCACACAGCTAGTAAGTGTCAAGTGTGGGGGTGGCTAGGTGGCGTAGTGGATAAAGCATGGGCCCTGGATTCAGGAGTACCTGAGTTCAAATCCGGCCTCAGACATGACACTTACTAGCTGTGTGACCCTGGGCAAGTCACTTAACCCCCATTGCCCTGCAAAAAAAAAAAAAAAAGGTAAGTGTCAAGTGTCTGAGGCTGGATTTGAATTCAGGTACTCCTGTATCCAGGGCTGGTGCTTTATCCATTATGCTACCTAGCTGCCCCCCTTTCACATTCTTTTTTTTTTGTAGGGCAATGAGGCCCCTTTCACATTCTAGATCACATTCCTGATCATTTCTATCCAATACTCAAAAATACATCCCCTGGCATAATGCATGGGATTAATTCAATTCCATACACACTACTTAAGCACTGCTAGATGCCAGACAATACAAGAGTCACAAAGACAAACACAAAAAGATACAAAGTACCCTCAGGGATTTTACATCCTACTGGAGTAATGTTATCTGTACACCCAATCAATATTTATATGTGTATATGTACACACATATATATAAATGTGTATATATATATATATATATATATGTGACACACACACACACACACATGAGGAGGGGGTGAAGAGTTAGTTTCTGGGTAATTTAACTACTTTGTTATAAGATCAGCAGGTTATTAATAAAAGGATGGTCATTTGGTTATCACTCTTAGGCCAAAAGACCCCTAATGGTGGTGGTGTCACAGTTTATATGCCCTTCAAAGAGGAGAGGTTGCCTACCTAACTCTGATTGGTTAAACAAAAGGGAGGTGGGCTATGTTGAAGTATGTGGCTTAGGTCACTCAAATCTATATCTATATCTGTGTGTGAATATATACACATATGTGTGTATATATAGATAGATATGTGTATATATACACATATGCATATATATGTATCTCCATCCACCCAACTGGATAATAGGGAGAATCAACATTTCCTCAGGATACATTAGAGCAAACACAATAAACAGGAAAACACCCATTTGCCCAAACTTGGAAATTCTTTTTCTGCTTGATTGAATCTTGACTTGGGTAAATCTCAAAGAGAAATTTCCCACACTGGTTGATTTCTGGATGAGGAAGTAGAAAAGGGGGAAAAACCCTGGTCCTAATACAATAATTAGTGATTAAATAGGAGAGGAATATTCATTTCTCACAATATACACGTGTGTACATACGTACATATATTGTATGTGTGTATGTGCATACATATACATACATACACACATACAAAGTAGTAGAGGGGAGGGAGTCCCAAAAGTTTAGGAGCTTAGGAAAAGCCTCTTGTCGGACATGACAGCACTTGAGCTGAATTTTGAATGGAGTCAGAAGTTCCAAGAAGTGGCTCATTAAGTTAGGAACCTCCTCATTTAAAATCTAGGGATGACAGGTGCTTGGCCAGGGATGGAGTATACTGGACAAAGGGGAGGAGGAAGGTACTGCTACATATCAAGAAGATATACTCATGCTCATCTGAGGAAATCCAGGAACCAGAGGGAGGAAGAAGAGTGAAGAGCTTCCAGGTGAAAACCAAGGAAAGGACAAAGATAAGTGTTTTGTCTTCAAAGTTTACATCAGAATACCTGAAAGCAAAGAAGACGTGTGGGAGGTGCCTGGGGAGCAGAGCACAAGGCGGCATGGAGGTGTTATGGGAACCCAGTTACCCACACATCCATGATGAAGGGTTTTGAGTCCAGTTATACAGTGACCGGTTTAGGTAGTGAAGGTATTTGGTCTGAGAAGACAAGACTGAAGGGGAATAGCAACTGAAGCTTTGTCTTGTGCCGGAGCATTAGGAGCTGCTCCGTCGGCCCCAGAGGACAGAACCAGGGCCTACAGGAACGGAGGCTGCAGGAGGAGATGGGCACAAGCAGGGCCGGTTGCTTTAGCAAGGACAAGGGCTACTTCATCCTTGAGACTGGACTGTGAAGGAGGAGAAAGTGGAAGCCAATGTTGAGAGGGCTTGAAAATAGAAGGTTGTGCTGAGGATGGAGAATAGACTCCGGAGGGGTGAGATACTGGGAGAGATGGGAAGATGTGGTCAGAGAGAGAAATTTCAGTGTTAGATAACAGACATGGACACCTGGATGACAAGATCAAGGTATGAGCATCCCTGCGTGTCCCGGGGCAGCAAAGGCTCACATCACCGCAGCTGAGAAGATTCTCGAACCCAGAAGCAAAGGCATCTGGAGGCCATCAGAAAGGAAGCTGGAGCTCCCAAGATGGAATGGAGAGGATGACGGTGAATCAGCTCCTAAAATTCTTGGGAAGGTGGTAACCCCTTAATAGGGACCAGGATGGAGCCCCAAAGGAGGCCAGGCTGCTGGAGCATCTGGAGAGAGCAGTGAGGAGCAAGGACGGCCATGCCCGCAGGTCCAGGAAGGAAACGCATAGTGGTGGAGAGGGGAGGCCGGGGATGGAGGGGCAGCCTGGGGAGCAGGGTCCTTGTGATTGTAAGGGGCTGGAAGGGTCTGCTGTGGAGCGCCGCTGGTTAGCAATAGAATAAAGAGAACGAGGGGCATGTCTCCCTCTGCTCAGCCCAGCGTGTGATCCAAGCCACCAGCCACACCCCCAGGCCTGGCTTGGGCTTTGGGCAGCGCTACCCGACAGTCCCCTAATACGTAACCACTGGTGCCCTCTTCATAAAGGCCGAGCTGTCTGTCCTTCCAGCTGTGTGACCCTGCCCTGCATCGCTCAGGCCACACTGCCCTTGCCTCTGCTCTTCCCTCATCCTACAGTATTGGGGACGGAGCCAAGATGGTGACGAGCCTTCCCAAGTTCACGCGCCATGTGCCGGGTGTTGTGCTAAGGGCTGGGAGAGATAGAAAGACCCAAACATTCACTGCCCCCAAGGGGCTCCCATTCTAATGGCCAGACAACTCTGACCATACGTGGGTAAATGAGAGATGATCTCAGAGAGACGGTCCTGGGGGACAGGAAAGGATCCGAGTCTGCAGGGAAGCCTGGGAAGTGACCACAGGCCCAGAGCACTGGGGCTGAAAGGGACCTAACTCAGAGACCATAGTAATAGCCAGCATTTATGGAGCACCTACTATGTGCCAAGCACTGTGCTAACAGCTTTACAAATATTGTCTCATGGGATCCTCACAACAACCTTAGGAGAGCGGTGCTAGTATTATCCCCACTTGCCAGTAGGGGAAACTGAAGCAGACAGAGGTGAGGGGACTGACCCAGGGTCAAACAGCCAGTAAATGGATTTGACCTCAGGTCTTCTTGCCTCTTGATCCACTGTGCCACCTGTTCTAACTCAGCCCCTTCATTTTACAGATAAGGACACTGAGGCCCAGATAAGACAAAAGGCACTCAGGCAGTAATCTGTTTGTTGTTGTTGCTGCTCAGTCATTTCTAACTAGAGATGAGTTTTGACCTTGGGTTTTCTGACTGCAGAGACAGATCCCTTTCTACTTTGCCACGTCACCTTCCTTCTGCAGTCATGTTGGAGTGGGCCTTGAATGCCATGCTAAGAAGTGCATGTTTTATCCTAGAAGCAGTCAGGAAGCACAGAAGAGCCCATTCTTTTTTTTTTTTTTCGCAGGGCAATGGGGGTTAAGTGACTTGCCCAGGGTCACACAGCTAGTAAGTGTCAAGTGTCTGAGGCCAGATTTGAACTCAGGTATGCCTGAATCAACGGTCAGTGCTCTATCCACTGCACCACCTGTAGCTGCCCCTAGAGGAGCCCATTCTTAAGAGGAGTATCGTGATCCAAGGCGAGGCTTTAGGGAAATGATTTTGGCCCTTGTGTGGACATGGAAAATGAAAGCCAGAGACAAGGGGTTTGCATTCCAACGGGGCAGACAACACACACACATGTAAATATAATGTCAGATCTTGGAGACGACTGAGAACATAGAATTCAGACCTCGGGAGGACGTTAGGCCATGGAGTGTCATTGGTTAGAAAGGACTTTACAAATCATCTCATCCCCTCTATTTATTGTACACATAAGCAAACTGAAGCCCTGAGGGACATGCCCAAGGGCTGCCTGGTTAGGTAGGGTCAGAGCCAGGGTCTTTGACCCTCAGGCCGGTGCTCTTTCCACGAAACCTTCATCCTCACCCTTACTCAGGGTTCTTGGGCAGAATTAATCAAAGAAAATCCAGCCGCTGGGAGGAGATCGACCCACTGGCCTACACCCTGGTCTAACTCTAGCTAGAACTTTGTTTGCTGTTGGGCACTGCCCTCAAAGGGATGCTGCCAAGTTGCATCGATGTCCCTTGGTAGGGACTCCCAGCCCCTGAACCACAGTCACTTCCTGGCGCCAGCCTGTCAAACTAGGCCCTGTCCCAAATGCACCTTGCCTCTCTCACCTCTGACCCTGCTCTCCAAGGCCACCAAGGTCCCTTCCAGCTTGGATCTCTGAGCCTTTCATTAAGGGTTGCTATCACCTTACCTCCAACCCCCGACAAAAGCTTCACTCAGGACAGGATCACCTGTCCAGACCTGGAAGGCCATGGTATCCAATCCCCTCATCCATTTAATGACTTTTTTTTCATTCAATGAAAATCTACCTTTTCTCCCCACCCCATCATCCCTCCCCCTTTTTCACCCCCTTTGAGAAAGAAAGTAAAAAGCCCTGTTACAAACATGTGCGGTCAAGCAAAACAAACTCCGTGGCTGGTCCTGTCAATAACAATATCTCTCCATCTGCCCTCTGAGTCGGTCACCTCCTGATCAGGAGGCAGATGGCCTGTTTCATCATGAGTCTGCCGGGGCTGGGGTTGCTTCTGTCACTGGACAGGACTCTTTGATCTTTCAAAGTGTCTTTACCATATATTGTAGAAATTGTTCTGCCCCTTGCACTCACTTCACTCTGCATCCGTTCGTAGAAGGCTTCCTAGGTTTATCTGAAAGGGTCCCCTTCCGTCATTCCTTAGAGCACAACACTATTGCAGTCACATTCATGTGCCCCAATCGAGGGGCGCTCCCTTGGTTCCCAGTTCTTTGTCCCCACGAAAAGAGCTGCTATAAGTATTTTTGTACACGTGGGTCCTTCTGCCCTTTCTTCCACCTCTTTAGGGCACAGACTTCCTAGTGGTATATCTGGGCCAAAGGGCACGCCATGCAATAGCTTTGGGGGCATCATTCCAAAGTGGTCTGCAGAATGGTTGGGCCAGCTCAGAAAGCACTGATATGTCTGTCTCCCTAGGGTTTGTCGTTTTTCTTCTCCCCCTCATCTTTACAGGTAAAGACACTGGAGAGGCTAAGCATTATGCCATTATATATGCCTCCTCTGGAGGAAGAAGTTAAGTCCCCAGAGCTATTTTGGCTTCCAGGGATTCATTTTGGGTTTTTTAAACCTTGCCCCCAACCAGGGGAGGAAGAGGGTCTGTCTCCTAGGGAAGGGCTTGTGGCAGATGTGAGGGGCTATTCAGGGAACAAGAGAACAACCCCTACTCCTGACATGCCTTTGCCTTGTAAGATCAGCCTTGCTCGAGGACTCTGCCCCATGCACCTGTTGTGGGCACCAGGGGCACACTCTGAACGACCAGCTGACAAGGGATTGGAGGTGCGGGCTGGAGCCAGGCAAATTTGCTCCCTGACCCTCACTGCACTCAGCTCTTGCTGGCCAGACTGTGCTGGAGCGGCCTGAATAATTTATAGCGTAACTGCCGGGAGAAACCCCAGCCTCCCACCCTTGCAGAAACTTAAAACTGGCACCTTCAGGGCCAGAAAGTGGTCACTGGGGCAGAGTGCAGGCAGAAGCTGAGCCTCCTTGTGAGGCCCGGCCTGGGGCAGGAATGAATTTCCTTGGGCCTGTGAGAGGCCCAGCTGTCACCTGGTTTCCCCAGCTGATCAGGGTCAAATATTTCCAGGTGGAGGAAGCTTTCCTGGTTCTAGGTTCTGTTCTAAGCTCCTCCCATTCCCGCCTCCTTTGCTAGCATCCATGGTGGCTCTCTCCATGGTTGTCCGCTCAATACCATCCATTTTAGCCATCTGGGTGATTAAGTCCCGAAGATGTGAGTTTGAATCCTCCCTCTGACACTGCCCTTCCCATACTTCCTTATCTCTATGGTGCCCACCCTTCTGTGCTCTTGTCTTCCCCTCACCATTCAGTCAACTGCCTTGCCTGTTCTGCTGCTTTTACCCCCTCACATCTCCCCTGCCCACCAATAATAATAAATGATAAGGATAACAATAATAACGCTAAACAGTTGGCACATACACGGCACTTTTAAGGCTGGCAAAACCCTTTACAAACATTATTTCATTTGATCCTCACAATCAGCCTGTTTACAGATGAGGAAACTGAGTCAAACAGGGGTTTAAGTAACTCTCCCAGGGTCTCGCAGCTAAGTGTCTGAGGCCAGATTTGAACCTACTCAGACTCAGCATTCCCTTGGTCTTGTCCCTCAGCATCTTTCATCTATGTTACTTAAATACCCCACAGTTGGTCCTCTTGCTGCTCATCACTCCCCTGGAAGATCTATTTTTCCAGAATAATCTTTCCAAGATAGGTCCTTCCCCTGCTCCAACACCCTCTGTGGCTCCCAGTTTCCCTAGGATAGGACCCCAAGTTTAAGGGCCCCACAGTCAGAATCCTTCCTACCTAACCTTTCCCCCTTATTATATCGCTCTGTCTCACAAACACCATGTTCTGGTCACACCCAATGTGATCCCCCACCTCAACATTCCCTCCATCTGCCTTTGTGTCTGGCATGGGGTGGCCCACAGACCAGGCATTCATTCAAAATCCTCTCTGTCCTTCAAGACTGCTTCCTCTTGGAAGCCCTCCCCCTATCTCTCATTGCTCCCGCCCCACAAATCACCTTCCTTTTGTTTATCTGCTGACATGTTTTGCTCCAGGGTAGAACCCGGGCTCCTTTGGGCGTTGTGGGGCTGTGGGTTAGTCTGTGTATGCTGGGTGCTGAGCCCAGGGCAGCCTCCATAGGTGTTCAGCAAATGCTTGTTCAATCAGGTGTTTGACAAACAATTAGTGAGTACCTGCTCTGTGCAGGGTGTCCTGCGGGGCTCTGGGAGGTGAGGCCCTAAGAGGAGAGGACTGGGGAAAGCCAGGCCAATGCACCGCTTGCCTCCATGTTCCAGCGGAGGGGCTGGGCCAGCCTGCCTCCCGGAGGCCCTGCTCTCTCTCACAGAGCAGGCCGGCATGTGCAGAGGCCTCAAGGTCGGCAGAGCCCTTTGTGTAGGCGAACTCAGCCCAGCTGTGCAGCTCATTGTATGACCAGGAGGGTTGTTTGCTTAGCCGCTGAGGTAGAACTGGGCCTTCTATCGAGAACTCCAACAGGCCAGTCATCCTCTCTCTCCTTGGTCAGGTTGGAGTGAGGACAATGGAGGGTGTAAGCCTTGGAGTAGGTGGGTGGGGGAGAGCGGGGGAAGGGAGGGGAGAGAGATGGAGAGAATGAGGGGAGGGAGGGAGAGAGAGAGGAAGAGGAAAGGAGGGAAAGAGAGGAAAGAGAGAAGGAAAGAGCGAAAGAGAGGAGAGTAAAAGAGAGGGAGAAAGGGGAGAAAGGAAAGAGAGGAAGAGAGGAGAGAAGGAAAGGGGAAAAGAGGGGGAAGGAGGGAAAGAGAGAAAGAGGAGAGAAAGACGGAGGGAGGGAGGGATGGAAGGAAAGAAAGAGAGGGGTGGGGAGGCCTTGGACCTTTATCCGCCCACCTGGGCCCAGCCTGGGCATCCAAGGCCAGTGCTGCTTCCATCCCTGTGGCGTCTCTCTTCCCCTGCTCTTAGGTAAAGGAGTGTTGTGGACATCTACATCCTTGTGAGCTTTGACAGGTCTGCAGAGCAAGGTGCTGGAGCTCCAAGCCAGACTTTGTCAGTACAGCTCCGTCCAACCTGCGTGATCCAGTGTTGCATGGGTCCAGTAGCTGAGCTGCCAGGCCCTTCATCATGGGCCCAGCTAGTCCAGTAGCCATGGGACACGCAGAGTGAACTCAGTGAAGCAAATGTTTCCTTTGTAGCAGCTGAATGAAGTTGGAGCCCACTCTCCCCGGGGAATGAGCTGGGATAGGGGAGGGTATGTCCCAGTTCACGGGACGTATCTGGACTTCTCTTCTTGCTAGACCTTTTCAACAAATATCCCTTTGCAAGAGCAGAGCAATGTTAACTGGCCATATTGATAAGGGGGCGCTAATCACTAGATCAATGAACAATAAAGGGGAGATATTCACTTTAAGTGGTGACTAACATTGGAGAGAGCTTGCCTGAATGGGGGCTGAACCAGCAGCACTGGAGAAAACCCCCTGAGCCCTTAGGGGGACCCCTAAGAAGATGTTATCATCTGCTTTCTGGAAGAGGCTTTCAGGAACCAGTGAGAATTAGGATGGGGAGGCCAGAGTCTAGAAAGACTTCAGATGAAGGGGAGTTTGGACCCTTGGGTTCTGAGAGGACAGCGGGATCCGGGTACTAGAATGGACAGAACACTGCACTGGGAGGCAGAAGACCCCCTGTGTTTGTTCACTTTCCATTGGGGTGGCCGTGGCCAGGTCCCTTCCCCACCCCCACCCCCACCCCCTTCAGTTTCCTAGTGGGTTAGACTACATCAGGCCTGGGGTCCTGTTTCTCCCGGTCTTCTCTTGCCATGCTGAATCTGTTAACTCTGCCAACTGATGAATTGGGGGGCAGAGGCCCAGGGTGCTCCAGGGTCCAGCTGCCCCATCTCTTGCTGCTTCCTTGGGTTTGTGAAAAATGACAATTCCAAGTCCTCTGCCCGCAAAAGAAAATGAATTTGGGGAAACAGAGACTGTGGGGGGTGGACCCCCAGGGGTGGGGGGCTAAACTCCATCCTGGTTCTTCGATTCTAGAGTCCTGGGCCCCTGAGAAGCACTGACTCCTGCCAGGCCAGAGTGGAGGGAGTTAATGTCGGCCTCCAGATGGCTGATGGGCGCCTGCTGCCAAGTGTGCTCCCTCCCACTTGTGGTGGTCTGACTCCGAAGGCCTCGGCCAGCTGCTGCTCCTGGGGCCCAGGCAGGGGGTGGAGGCGGGATGCCCAGGGGCCTGCATAGTTCATATTTACAGTAAGGGGATGTGGTAGTGAAGTAACTATGCATACAATGAAAAGGAGGCAGACTGGGCAGGTCAGGGGGCTAGTCTGACCCTATTCCTGGAAGCCTCCATGGGTGCCTAGACAAACTGCCCACTGCCTCTAATGCCCCATGGGTCAACTGGGCATCCTAATCTGTGCCCTGCCCATCTGGAAGGCTGCTATATAAAGGCTAAAAAAAGGGAGATAAGAGGCATGAATGAACTCTGAGGAGGGCAAAGGGCCCCGACACTGAAAAGGACAAATGTGGGAACACTTTATGTTGGACAGCCCCCCGGGAGAGAAAGACATCAATTGCCCCAGAAAGTGACCCGTCACCCAAGCAACCACTGAGAGCCCAAAAGGGGCAGGGAGGTGGGATGAATGGGGGCTCTTGTTCTGCCACTGACCAGCTAGGGGTGACCTCCTCTGGGCTTCTATGAGGCCCTCCCAGCTCTGACATTCTGTGTTCTTGGCTCTAGCCTAGTTCTCACATTCCATGTTCTAAGGGCCCTCCCAGCTCTGACATTCTGTGTTCTTGAATCCAGCCTAGTTCTGATATTCCATATGTCCTATGGGCCCTCCTAGTTCTAAAATTCCACGTTCTAAGGGCCCTCCCAGCCCTGGCAGTCCATGTGCTAAGCCTGCCCCTCAAAAATGGTAGGTGTCCCCAGTCTTCAGTCATATCTAGCCTCTACCTTATAAGAACTTGTCTGAGAGCCAGCCTGGATTTGGCATCAGAGAATCTGCTTTCTGAAAACTTGTGTGTGGCTTTGGACCAGTGGCCAGAGTCACTCATGCTAGGAGTCAGGGTCCAGACTCTTGCTGGGCAGCTCCTAAAGTACAGCAGTGACCATGTCGCTTCCCTCTCAATAACCTCTAGTGGCTCCCTATTAGTCCAGGATCAAATAGAAAATCCAGTGTTTGGACCGGAAAGCCAGACTGCCTCCTTCTTCCCTCTCTCGACTGCGATCCCCTTCATCTTCTCTCCCGGGGCCTCCTGTCACTCATTCACTCCACAAACAGTCAGTGAGCTCTGTAAGAGGGGATGGGGTGATAGAACCGATTTAGCAGAGCACATTTTCCCAGGATCGATAAAAGGATCAGATGTGAGACCCTGATTAGGCTCCAAGTGGGGTGGGTCAAGACAACTCTTCTAATCCCCAAGGGGCGGAGGTCCTGACTGTACCCAATAACTGTGATGAATCAGCCCTCCTGCCAGGAAACTCATTCTTTCGTCTAACCTGTCTCCCTTCAAAAAAAGAACTTTATTTTCTTTGCAGTCACAGATTGAGGAAGAGCAAGTATGCACCCCAAAAATGAGGAAGCTTGAGAGCCTTGCTCAGGGCTGGTCACCCTAGGGAGGGAGACACCCCAAGGTCAGGGCTGGTTGACCAGGAAGTGTGGCCACTCCTGGGCTTCTGAAGGGGGGGGGGAATCCAAGAAATGGCCCCAGAGTTGGGCCTCACCAACACAACTTTCTTGTGATTTCAATTCTACTTCCTCCAGGAAGCCTTCTCAGCCTGGCTAATCCAAAATGTCCCCCTCATTTCTTACGCAACTGGGGCCCGTTTAGGGTGACGCCATGCTGAGTATGAGTGGTTGATGTATGCGTCATGCCCTTCCCAGAGTCAGCAAGGTCCTCACCATGCCCTTCTCCCATCTCCAGTCTGTGACCAACCTTGTGCTCTGATCACCACAGGATTTCCCCATCCGTCCCCTCCTCTGCACTCACATAGCCACCTTGGTTCAGGCTGAGGTTGCCCCTTGCCCAGAATGTTGCATTTGCCTCTTTGGTTGTCTTCTGCTTTCATTTTCCATGTCCAAATAAGGGCCAAAATCAGTTCCCTAAAGCCTCACCTTGAACCCCGTCACTCCTATGTGCTTCCTGACTGCTTCTAACATAAAACATGCGCTTCTTAGCTTGGCATTCAAGGCCCACTTCAACATGGCTGCAAAAGGAAGGTGATGTGGCAAAGTAGAAAGGGATCTGTCTCTGCAGTCAGAAAACCCAAGGTCAAAACTCATCTCTAGTTAGAAATGACTGAGCAGCAACAACAACAAACAGGTTACTGCCTGAGTGCCTTTTGTCTTATCTGGGCCTCATTGTCCTCATCTGTAAATGAAGGGGCTGAGTTAGAACAGGTGGCACAGTGGACTGAGAGCCAAGGTCAAATCCATTTACTGGCTGTTTGACCCTGGGTCAGTCCCCTCACCTCTGTCTGCCTCAGTTTCTCCCACTGTCAAGTGGGGATAATACTAGCACCGCTCTCCTAAGGTTGTTGTGAGGATCCCATGAGACAATATTTGTAAAGCTGTTAGCACAGTGCTTGGCGCATAGTAGGTGCTCCATAAATGCTGGCTATTACTATGGTTTCTGAGTTAGGTCCCTTTCAGCCCCAGAGCTCTGGGCCTGCGGTCACTTCCCAGCCTCCTCTGACATCCCCAAGGAACCTAGCTGCTCCCCAGACTTGCTTTGTCCATGCCCATTTCTGGGCATTTGTGACTGCCTTCAATGCCTTTCCTCCTCTTGTCCACCTGCCTCAATCCTGCCCCAGTTCAGGGGCCTCCTCCTGCATGAAGCACCCCATTTCCCTTCCTGGCTCCATGCTGGTCCTCACTTATTCCTGGGATGCTTCTGCTCTTCACCTCTGCCTTCCAGACTCAGCTCACTCCCAAGGGGATCCTTTTCCAGCTCCCCAGCACTTAGCATGACACCTGGCCTGCACCAGGCTCTTCACCTGTCCTCCCAGCTGTGTGACCCCACCCTCCCTACATCTCTCAGGCCACACTGCCCTTTCCTCTGCTCTTCCCTCATCCTGCAGTATTGTGGACAGAGCCAAGATGGTGACGAGCCTTCCCAAGGCCACATCATAGGCCGAAGGAAAGCCTTCTTGGGCATGTGTCTCCAGCCTGCCTCCCTCCTGTACAGCTCAGGCCTTAGAGGCCCACCCTCCATGCTGGAATTCCTAGCTACCTCATCTGTGAAATGGGAACACCGCCATAGTTCTTACCTCCCAGGGGTGTCTGCTGAGTGCCCTCTACATGGCAGCTATTCTTTCTTTCTTTCTTTCTTTCTTTCTTTCTTTCTTTCTTTCTTTCTTTCTTTCTTTCTTTCTTTCTTTCTTTCTTCCTTCCTTCCTTCCTTCCTTCCTTCCTTCCTTCCTTCCTTCCTTCCTTCCTTCCTTCCTTCCTTCCTTTCTTTCTTTCTTTCTTTCTTTCTTTCTTTCTTTCTTTCTTTCTTTCTTTCTTTCTTTCTTTTCTGGGGCAATGAGGGTTAAGTGACTTGCCCAGGGTCACACGGCTAGTAAGTGTCAAGTGTCTGAGACTAGATTTGAACTCAGGTCCTTCTGAATCCAGGGCTGGTGCTTTATCCACTGAACCACCTAGCTGCCCCCACAGCAGCTATTCTCATTAAATGTTTAATGAATTAATTCATGTACTTGAGGCACCCGGGCTTGGCCTGGGGAGTCAGACCACCCGCCTTCTCTGCAGTAGAGGCCAACTGGGGTAAGGCTTCTTTCCCCAGGTGCTGATCCATCCTTCTCTTCTTCCTCCCCTTCAGGAGGTCTGATGCTAGGGTCAGGAACTGGACCATGGCCGAGCCCTCCACTCACCGATGGTCTCAGGCTTAGCCCGAGGGACGGAGGAATACCGTGGGTGCCATCTTGGCACCCAAGGGCTGCAGAGTTCTGAGGACAGAGCCCTGTCTTTGGGAGGCAGGGAGGTATGGAAGGTAAGAAAAGGTAACCTTTGAGAGCAGAGGCCATGATTTTTTTTTTTAACTTCTGTCTCATCAGCACATATCCAGGAAATGTAAGATACTATTCTGGTATGGGCCTGACTCATGCTGACCTGGAGGTGCAGGTTTGGGACTGCAACAAAATGAGACAATCCTAGACCATCAGACATCCACCAAAGGAGATTTATTATGGCTTTTCAGAAAAATGTGCAAGCCCAAGGAGCCCCCACTTCTTCTACACTGGGCTTTTATCCTCTGGTGGCCAGGAAGCCATGCCCCTGGTTGGACACTTAATGCTCTGGACCATGTTGCACCTATCACAGACTATCCGCTTCTCCCCCACCCACCCCTTTATGTTAGGTCAGCAAGGGCTAGCAGGTAGACAGCCCTAGAGGTGTCTTTAAAAGGCCCCCTGGAGCAAGAATAGAATAAACAGAGTGGGAGAGGGGGTAGGATGGAGGGAAATACATTTAGCAATCGACTGCGGAAAAAAATTGAAGGCCTCATTTCTCAAATATATAGAGAACTGAGTCAAATTTATAAAGATAAGAGCCATTCCCCAATCGATAAATGATCAAGAGATATGAAGCATTCAGATGAAATGATCAAAGCCATAGGAGAAGGTACTCTAAATAGCTATTGATCAGGGGCATGCAAATTGGAACAATTCTGGTGTATGTCCTCATGCCTATTAGATTGGCTAATAGGACAGAAAAGGAGAATGACAAATGTTGGAGGGGATGTGGGAAAAATAAGACATTATTTTTCCACTGTTGGTGGAGTTGTAAAAAGATCCAGCCCTTCTGGAACTAGTCCCAAAGAGCTATAAAACCATGCATACCCTTTGACCCAGCAATAGCACTGCTAGGTTTGTATCCCAAAGAAATAAAAAACAAAAAGGAAAAGGACCTAGTATGGACAGAAATATTTCTGGCAGCTCTTTTTTGGCAGCAAAGAATTGGAAATTGAGGGGATGCCCATCAACTGAGGAATGGCTGAACAAAGAGTGGCATGTGACTCTGATGGAACACTATTGGGATATAAGAAATGATAAGCAGGAAGCTCTCAGAAAAACCCAGAAAGACTTAAATGCGCTGATGCAAAGTGAAATGAGCTGTATACAAAGTAACAGCAATGTTGTCAGATGATCACCTGTGAATGACTTGACCATTTCTCAGCAATGCAATGAATGATCCAGGACAATTCTGAAGGACTTGTGATGGAAAATGCTCTCCATCCCCAGAAAAAGGACTGATGGTGTCTGAATACAGATTGAAGCAGATTTTTTTTACTCTTTATTTTTCTTGATTTTTTTTTTGGTCTGTTTTCTTTCACAACATGACTAATATGGAAATATGTTTTGCATGACTACACATGTATAACCTCTATCAAATTGCTTCCCTCCTCAATGACGAAGAGTTTTTTCAAAAGGAATGTTGAAAATTGTTTTTACGTCTAATTGGGGAAACAATAAAATACTAAATAAATAAAAAATAAAAATAAATAAAAATCACAAATGGGAGATTAAAAAAGGGCACCTTTGAGGCAGCAGAATCTTTATGGAGAGACCCTGTGGAAAAACATGGGCACCATGAGAAAGTCTGATGCAGTAATCTGCATTCACATTGATGGAAAGAGATCCATGAAAGTATGGGGTGTTCTCAGCACTGGAGCAGGTGAACAAGAGACCCCCTGGGCCCGGTTGACCCAGCTCCACTTCACCCCTACCCCAGGCCCATCCTTTTTTATTTCATCTGCCCGGGGCTTGCTCCGTGGGCTGTCAGCAAAGCTTTGCTGAAGTATTAACTGAGAGTTAAAAGAGGGGAGGCTTAAGGTGGAACCCCAAAGTGACTGTCATACAGAGAGGAGGGCTGGGTAAATCACATCTGCCGGCAGCATTTCCTCATCTGTAAAATAAAGGCTTGGCTCTCCAACCAACCTTCCAGCTCCGATTCCCAAGACCCTCCCCTGTCTGGGGGGAAGGGGGCAGAGTGGCATCTCTCACAGGGGACACCTAAACAAGACCCGCAGCCGCCCGATGCCTGAGTGAGGGGCAGCTGGTGAGGGCTGGCGACCCACCAGCTCGCAGCGACTGGAAAGGCCTGGCCAGATTGTCAAAAAGGAAGTGAGGATTAGGGAAGGGCCAGTGTTGCAGCATTTGGGGAGAATGTGGGAGAAAGGGCAGATGTTGTTCTTAGACAAAGTTCCAAGTGTACTTTCACTTCCCTTTCAGTGTCTTCCTGATTCTGGAACTGCAACGTTGGGCATTTGTCACAAGGGATAGGACCCTGGGCTTGTCGGGGGCGCCCAACAAATGGGAGGACTGGAGACCCTCGGTCTCCTGGGTTACTCTCTCTGGCCTCTCCGGCTCCTCCAGCTCCTTCTCAATTCGCCCTGCCATCCACCTGCTGTGATCTGAGTGGGGCGGAACCCCCTCCCGAGAGGTTGCCAAGGATCCCGCAGCTCTAGCTGCCCTTGCCACCCGGGATCACTGTAATGCACATAGCCCAGAAGGGCAGCAGATGCATGGGCAGGCGGGGGCTGCTTCTTCTCGCTGGTACAGAGGAAGGCTTATGTTTGAACCACCAGCTGCCAAGACTTCACAGAGCTCGCAGGAGGCCCAGAGTCCTCCCCCCTCCCCCCAGAACCATGGAAACACAAAACACATAACACAGGGGAACAGAGACCAGCCAAGACCGAAAAAGTTGCCCAGGTAACCGGGATCCTGGCTGGTGGGCATTCCTTTCAGCCGGAGCTAGGTCTGGGGCCAATGACATCCATTCCAAATCCTTCACAACGTGGCCCCTCAATCCAGTGAGCGGTCCACTGTCCACCACCCCCTCCAGCCTTTGCTTTGGCTGCCCCCCACCCTGCCTGGGAAGCACTCCCTCCTCATTGCAGTCTCTCAGCTTCCCCAACTTTCTTTGAGACTGTTCAGATGCCCTCTCCCACAGGGAATCTTTCCCAGCCCCCTCCCCAAGTGCAGAAGCCTGCCCTTTAAGATGATCCCATTCTATTCCACATGTGTCTTGTTCCTACGCCTTTGGGTGTTATCTCCCCTTTGGACGGAAGGACAGGGACTGTTTTTGTGTTGATGCATTTCTTTGGGTAACACCTCCCCAGCCCCCATTGAACTAGCAGGCCAGGTGCCCAGAGAGGCAGAGTTCTAGGGACTCCCCTGAGGGGGTTGGGGTCTTCTAGGCATCTCCCAATGGTCCTTTACAGTGGTTCCCTTCCACCCGTCCGGTCCTGCCCTTCCTGGCAGATCCATCTCCAGCCTCCAGGCATTGTCGCTGGCTGTGCCCAATGCCTGGACTGCACCCCGCCTCCAGACCTCCCTAGCCTCCTTCAAGTCTCAGCTAACATCCCCCATTCTCCAGGGAGCCTTTCCCGCCCCTCTTCATTGTATGCCTTCCCTCAGTAGACTATTGCCGTTTGATCCTGAAAATGGCTTGTTTGCACATACCATTAAACTGCGAGGTCCCCGAGGGCAGAAAGTGTCTTTGACCTTTCTTTGTGACCCCATCACTAGTGCCTGGTGCACAGGAGTCTAATATGAGAGCTTACTGACCCAATGCTTCTCAATATTACTGACCTGATTAGCTCCTCTCCAGCATCAGAGAACCACTTACCACCAGCTCCTTTACCGCGGAAGGTGCAGTAAGTGCCGGAGCGCCGCTCTTCCCCTCCCTACCGCCATCCAAGCCTCTCCCCTCGCATACCCCTCAGTCTGGGGAGACTGAGCTCAAGCTTAAAGCCGAGGATGCGGAACAGCAGCCCCTGGGTGTTGGGGGGGTGGTTGTTCTGGCCCCGGAAGTTCTTCTCTCCCTTGCTCGAGTCTGTCTTGCTCAGCCAGGTCGGCTTCTTGATGGTGTCCTTCAAGGCTGATGAGCCTCGGCCTCTGGACCTCCCGCCGCCGCCTCGAGGACGGAACCTTGAATGGCTTTGAAGGGTCTCAGTCTCATTGGTCCCGTGGGCTTCCCCCGGGTGGATTTAACCATCCTCTGGGATACCCTGTCTCAGGACGTTCTTTCATTTAAGGAGGGGCATTACAGCAGGAACAAGGGTGCCATGTGTTCAGGGACACACGGTGGCTGGGTAGGGAAAGGAGGCAGGTGGCCTGGCTTTCCCTCTCCTCACCCGGAGGCTTACCAGCCCTCCCCCTTCAAAAGTGTCAGGGAAGCCTCAGACATTTGACACTTACTAGCTGTGTGACCCTGGGCAAGTCACTTAACCCCAAACGCGTCACCAAAAACAAAAACAAAAAAAAAAGTGTCAGGGAAGAGCAGAAGGGAGATTGCCTGCCTGAGCCTCTTCAAGACCCTCTTTGGAGGCCCTCTGCCAACCCTGCTGTAAGCCAAGAGGAAACCTTCCGAGGATACCTGTTTGTGCCCTCAAGTAGGAGGCGGGGCAAGCCGACTCACCAGACGCTGGCTCGGAAGACATAGAGTTCTTGCTCTAAGAACTGGACCTCCATCGGCCAGTCCCCTAGTACCTTGATATCCCCAGCACCTGGTAGACAGCAGGTGCTTAATAAATGCTTATGGGCTGATTTCAACTTTTTGCCTCTTGGCTGTCTTCAGTAACATCCTCCTTCCTCCTCCAACTCCTTCTCCTTACAGGCTGAATTCCTACCGTGCCATTAAAATAGAACTTCTTCCAGGAAGCTTTTCCAGTTCGGAGAAGCCCAGCCCTCTGGCCCTCTTCAGTAACGATTTTTCAAAAAATCTGCCCCTTGGGACCTGAGTTTTGCAACTCTTTAATATACTTATCATGTATTCATTTGGATTCTAATTCAGTATCTTCTCCCCCATCGGACTGAGAGGCAGCTAAGTGTTGGGTGTCCAGGACTGAGCCCTGCAGCCAGTAAGATTTTAGTTCAGATCCTGCCTCAGACACTTAGTGTGACCCTGGACTAGTCATTTAAGCTCTCCCAGTCTCAGTTTCCTCGTCTGCAAAACAGAGGTGATGATGATAGGTCTAGTGATTCTATATAACCAGACAATTGTGTGGATCAAAGGAAAGGGTCAATAAACATTTAACAAGTACCTGCTACCAGTCAGGCATGGTAAACACCGGGGATATAGAGAAAGGCAAGAATAAGGAACTCACATCCTAAAGAAGTAACTGAGGGGGGCGGCTACGTGGTGCAGTGGATAAAGCACCGGCCCTGGATTCAGGAGGACGCGAGTTCAAATCCGGCTTCAGACACTTGACACTTAACTAGCTGTGTGACCCTGGGCAAGTCACTTAACCCCCATTGCCCCGCAAAAAAAAAAAAAAAGAAGTAATTGGTATATAATATAGCATATATGCAACAGACTACATAAAGGCTTTGCAAACCTTAGATCTTTACATAAAGGTACATAATAACTATTATAATTAGGACAAAGATCCACCACTGACTCTGATCCCTGTCTTCCATCCCCTCCTGGAATCCTGGGATGACTGGCTCTTTGAGCTCTGAGATGCAGCTGTCAGGTAGTCTTAGGGATATCTTTCATTGACCAGTCATTGTTCCAGAGATGGAGGGTGATAGTTTCCACTGGAAATGTGAAAAGTCAAGAACTGTCACCTCTCAGACCTGCTCCAGTTAATAGCTGGTGCAACACTCATTATCTTAGAATGGGCAGGAATGCTCTGTTATTACCTGATTCAGGAAGACAACAATGAGATGAAAAGGGGCTGTCTCTAAAGCCTTCCCTACAGGCTCTCACTCACCTTCCTTTCTGCTCTTTAGGGTCACCCAGCTCCCCCTTTGCCATCTCCACTCACCAGGGACACCAGTTTTCTCTGTATCCTTTCCAGGATCCCCAAGCACCTTCCTTCTGTAGAGTTCCGAGGAGCCAGGTATGAGCCCAACCAGGCTCCAGACCTTTGGGGAACACACTTGGGTCACCAGATTTAAAGAAAGGACCCTGGGGAGGTTAGGTGGCGCAGTGGATAGAGTACTGGCCCTGGAGTCAGGAGGACCTGAGCTCAAATCCGACCTCAGACACTTAACAGTAACTAGCTCTGTGACCCTGGGCAAGTCACTTAACCCCAACTGCCTCACTAAAAAAAATAAAAATTAAAAAAAATAAAGGACCCATACTCATAGGATCAAAAAAAACTCAAACAACCTACAACCCCAAAAAACAATATACACATCCAACAACTAGAGAGATGGCACATTAATTAAAAGTTTTTTGTTTTTGTTTGCAAGGCCATGAGGGTTAAGTGACTTGCCCAGGGTCACACAGCTAGTAAGTGTCAAGTGTCTGAGGCTGGATTTGAACTCAGGTCCTTCTGAATCCAGGGCCAGTGCTTTATCCACTGTACCACCTAGCTGCCCCCCACCCACATTAATTAACCATAAGCCACAGCTCCTCCTTTCACAAGTGGGCTCCCGTGAAAATAACCTCAGCTTTGAGACATTTTGTGACTAGCACTCCCTCAAACTTGTGAGCCCCCACTGATGCTTTCACTTATTGAAGTCAGCCAGAAGGCACATTGAGTTTAAACTAAAATGCCCAAGGCACAAGTCTGACTATGACACCCCCCCCCTCCCCTTGCCTCCAGGATAAAATAGGAACCCTTGGATTGTCATTTGAAGCTCCCAACTGTTGGGTTCCAGGTTATCCTTTTGTGATTCTCCTGGTCAACCTGCTGTCATGGTTCTAGAGTTAGAGGACATGGGTTCTAATCTCACCTCTGATACTTGCTTGTGTGACCTTGGGCCTCAGTTTCCACATTTGTCAAATGAGCAGTTGGGGCCAGATGAACTCTGTGGTCCCTTCCAACTATAAATCCAGGACCCCCCCCCATCCTGGTAGGAGGCATTCCAAATCCCTGCCTGCCTTCCTCCCCCCACTTCCTCACCAGCCCTCCCTGTTCCTAGTGCCCCATCCGCCTTAAACTGATTGGTATTGATTTCCGACGCTCTTTGTCTTCATCCTCAAGAGAAGGGAAGCTCTCAGCAGGCAGGGACAGCTTTGTTTTCGTCTTTGGGACTCCCCATCAGAGCTTATCCAGTGAATGGCTGCACATGTCTGGCCCAAGCCCCTCATTTTGCTGATGAAGATTATCCAGAGGTCCCGAGGGAGGTGACTCGCCTGGAGCCACACAAGTAGGGAGTGTGGTCACTGGGATTCTGATGATCCCAAGTGGAGTCCTCCATGCCCCCTCTTTCATGAATGTGTGTCCCTTGCCTACAATAGATAAGATTTAGAGTCTGGGGACCTGCCTTCAAATCCCGCCTTACACCATACCTCCTCCCTTGTAAAATGGGCTTGGCCCGAATGGGATTCGAATCCAGAAGGATCCAGAAGACTGAGGTCCCTGCTGCTGAGGCCCCTCTCACCCCTCATTAGTAGTAGGAGCATCGGACCTGCCACACATCTCCCACACTCTCTCACCCTCATCTCACACCCTTATCTTCCTGGTGACTCTGACTGAGCTGACCTGTAAGGCCCCTCGTGACTCATCACCCACAATGAGAGGGAGCAGCAGCCTTTCATCACACCTCGGTGTGTGACTGAGGCCCTGGGATGGAGCACTCAGACCCATGACCTGGGTCTGTCTCATGAACAGCACATCCCAATCGAAGGAGCCAGTCCGCCACAGATTACACTCCATCACCTGGGCATTATTAGCCACCTGCTAAGCCATCATTAGAGCTGCCACCTGGCAGGTACTTAATGGGCTGATTGATTGGAACTTCTACTCGCTGTGGTACGGTACTACAGTAGTATTCTCCGGTCAAACGTGCCAGAGATTCGGGGCCCTTGCAGGTCCCCCTCACTCCATCCCCATCTCCATCAGCTGGTGGCGAGAACTAGAGACACTGGGCCCCGGAGGGTCAGCCCCAGGGTTGAGCAAGAGCTGGGTCTTGTTTTAGGTCTAAACTGCCCTGTTCCTACCTGGCTCCTGGCCTCTGACAAGGGAATGGCCAAGCCCCCAGGCCTGGGCGCCTTCCCAGAAAGCTTCAGGCTTGCCCCCAGAGGGAGGTGTGGCCGCCTTGGCTAGCCTCACTGTGCTCCTCCAGGTGCTGCATCAGCCCAAGTTCAGACCCCTGTCACTGGAGAGAATCCTGACAAGTCCCTTCCTTGGGATCATGGGCCTTCGTTTTATAGATGAGGAGACAGGCCCCGAGGGACTAAGTGATTCACCTAGGGTCCCACAGTCCACGGCAGAATTGGGATTCCAACCCTAGCCTCTGGTTTCCAAATCAGCCCTCATTCCACTTCCCCAGAGTTAGACCCTCCTTCCCCCCTCCAAGAGTTGTCTTCCTGCCATGGCTCTTGAAACCCCTCCCGTCAGCAGGACTCAACAAGGGGCTTGTCTTCATTTCCAATGAACAGCAGGAGCAGGGTGGTCCTGGAGGATAGGGAGGGAGCAGGGTAAGGAGAAAAGAGACAGAGGAGGGCTGTGTGGTTAAACAGGCTGGACAAGAACCAAGAAAGCACAGGGTTAGGAAGCCAAAGGGGAAGTGAGTTTCCAGACAAGGAGGGTGGGCAACAATGGCAGAGAGGCCCAGCGTGGGGAGGAGACTGGAACATCCATCAGAAGTCACTGGGGACAGATTGGAGAAGAGGTTTGGGCTGAGGTCAGACACCAGGCAGTTGGTCGCTAGTAGTTGGTGGTAGTTGTTTGTCCTTCCATCTCCCAGAGGACCATGACATTGGGACTTGCAGTGAGTTGGATTGAAGTGAGGGAGGGCTGTTGGAGGTCACCAGCCTCACTCTCTCCTCCTGAGCCATCTGGGTCCAGTGGAGAGATATACATCAGGACGACTAGAGATGGCCCCAGATGTTTAAGGCAAGTGGGGTTCAGTGCCATGCCCAGGTTCACATAGCTAGTGTCTGAGATGAGATTTGAACCCAGGTCCTCCCAACTTTTCAGGACCAGTGCTCTATCCACTGGCCACCTAGCTGCCCCTAGACGCCAGGCAGAAGGCATGAAGAAGGAGTGGGCCACAGCACAGTTGGGTAGCAAGTGTAGATACCCCTTTCAGGAAAGTGATCAGGGGAGGATTGAGGTAGAACTAGTAACCCAGGGTCACTGGACCCCTTAGATATCAGGCACTTTGTGGATGTGGATGGAAAGAATCACACCTTTTCTTTTCACCAGATTCTAACTGAAATGTAGCATTTCCTACAATTCTGAATTAACAACCAAACCTCATTCTGAACAGGGCTCCAAAGGGCACTGCCCCAAGGGGCCCAGGGGAGAGGCTGGCTGAGGTGAGTACAGCAGAACTGGGACACCTGAGCAGCTGGGCAGGAGAAAGCAACTGGCCCATTTACTTCAAAAGGAAATGACCTGGAGGACCAGAAAGTGCTCGTGGTATGCATGGCAGGCAAGCAGCATTTATTAAGTACCTACTGCATGCCTCAGAGCAAAGCCTGGCTCTGATACTTAGTAGCTTTGTCACTTTGGGCAAGTTTCCAGGTCTTTCTAAAGGGGAGGAGAAGCGAAGAGTTTCTATGAAGTACTTTCTAAGTGCCAGGCACTGGGCTAAGTGCTTTATACCTATGATCTCATTTGATCCTCACTATAGTCCTGGGAGGTAGGGGCTATTTATTATTACCCATTCTACAGATGAGGAACTGACTTGCCAAGGGTCACGCAATTAGTAAGTGTCTGAGGCAGGATCTTCCTGACTCTGGGCCCTGAACTCCATAGCCCACCTAGCTGCTTCTGGGTCTCTGTTTCCTTTTCTGTAAGATCGTAACAAGAATTTTACTGATATCCCCAAAGGTATGAGGTGAGCAGAATCTAGTAAAGTTTTTAAACTGAGCTTAACTAACACCAAATATAAACCAAATCTCTATTATGCGCAGCCTGTTTTTCCTTTAAATGATTTAATAAATTCAACATGTAACTTTCAAAACTGTCCCACTTCATCTATTTCCTTCTGTTTTCTTCTGTGTATTTAAAAAGAAAATGTTTCCTTTTTTAAAAGTATTTTATTATTTTCCAGTTACATCTAATGATAGTTTTTAACATTTGTTTCCATAGGATTTTTAGTTCCAAATTTTTCTCCCTTCCTCCCTTCCCTCCCCCCTCCCCAAGACAGAAAGCAATCTGATTTAGGTTATATATGTGCAATTACATTAAACATATTTCTGCATTAGTTATGTTGTGAAAGAAGAATCAGAGCACAAGGGAAAAACCTCAAAAAAGAAGGAAAAAAAAACCAGTCCAAAAGTAGAAGCAGTATGGTTCAATCTGCGTTCCTAAACCATAGTTCTTTTTCTCTGGATTTGGAGAGCATTTTCCATCATGAATCCTTTGGAACCATCTTGGACCACTGCATTGCTGAGAAGAGCCAAATCTATCACAGTTGATCATCATACAATGTTGCTGTTACTGTGTACAAAGTTCTCCTGGTTATGCTCCTCTCACTCAGCATCAGTTCATGCAAGTCCTTCCAAGTTTTTCTGAAATCCTCCTGCTCATCATTTCTTACAGCACAATAGTATTCCATTACCTTCATATACCTCAACTTGTTTAGCCATTCCCCAATTGATGGGCATTCATTCCCTCAATTTCCAATTCTTTGCCACTACAAAGAAAGCTGCTATAAATGTAAAAAATAAAATGTTTCAATGATCTTCCTTCCTTCCTTCCTTCCTTCCATCATGGAGAAAAAGGTGGGAGTCCTTGGGTATTCTTCTGTAAAGAATTACAGTTGGAGGGGCAGCTAGATGGCGCAGTGGATAGAGCACCGGCCCTGGAGTCAGGAGTACCTGAGTTCAAATCCAGCCTCAGACACTTAACACTTACTAGCTGTGTGACCCTGGGCAAGTCACTTAGCCCCAATTGCCTCACTAAAAAAAAAAAAAAGAATTACAGTCACACACAGTCTAACTAGGATTAACATGTTCTTTTATTTAGCACTAGAGAAAGTGACCCAGTGGGAACTCAAAGACCACCCTCAGGGAGAAAGTAGCTTAGAAACATCCTCTTCCCAGAAAAGAAGGCAAAATCTTTTATAAAGGATAGATGGGGTGTCCACCTGAAAGTGGAAAAGTTCCCTTTTGGGGTGGGGTGGAGAAAGTTTAGATGCTTGTCATATTCCTGAGAGTCAGGGGGAATTTTTTGAAATAATGGTCCTGACCTTTGGGGTTATCTCTGTCTCCTAGCTCAGGTCAGGCAGTAGCCATGCCTAATTGACTTTCCTGCTATAGAACTGTATCTCCCCTTACTTAGCTATGTCTGTGCTGATATCTAGTTGGCCAATCTAAACTGTAATGATCCCTTGACTCTTTGATATGTCTGTCCTGTTCTCTGGTCATCTTTGGTTTTGCTTCTCACAGGAGAAACTTCTGATTTATCCTAAGCCCCATGTCACTTCCTTCCTTCCCTCCCTCTCTCTCATCCATCCATCCATTCTTCCTCCCTCCCTTCCTTCGTTCCTTCCTTCATTTTTCCTGGAATTCTCCGTCCCCCTCCCCCCACCTCTTGCTGAGTCCAATAAACTTTTTTTTTTTAAGTTTTCTTTAGTGAATGATAGTGAATGAAGTACCACATTTTAATCTCAGAGCTTGACAATTATAGACACCTAGGTACATCCACTCAATCAAGAATCAAAGCTTGGTCTAAACCACTGCATAAACACAAGGAAACAGCCACGTTTGAGTCATTAAAACAATGGCCAGGGGCTCTTTACTATAAGCAAACAATTAAGGATGTTAAATGATCTTGCACCCTGAACACCATGAACTGCAAAGTTGGCCATTCTGCATCGCTGGTTTCATTGCTAACTTTTAAAACACAACTCCAGGGGCAGCTAGGTGGCACAGTGGATAGAACACCGGCCCTGGATTCAGGAGTACCTGAGTTCAAATCCGGCCTCAGACACTTGACACTTACTAGCTGTGTGACCCTGGGCAAGTCACTTAACCCCCATTGCCCCGCAAAAAAAAAAAACCAAAAAAAACAAAAACCACAACTCCAGCTGAACATTCCAACAAAAACAACAGCTCACGGACTGTGATCCCTTCTTCCCTTTCCTCGTTTCCCATCACACACAAAAGCCCACATTGCAATGAAGAGCCTTTGCTGACCCGGCATCCTCACGAGACTCTCCATTGTGGTGGTGGCTTCTTTCTTTAGATGGGCCAAAGTCCAGCAGCTCTACCTGGTCCATTTCTTCAATCTTCTTCCCTTCCTTTCTTCCAGGCAGTAACTTTTCCAACAGAGATTAGCTGATGAAAAAAGGTCATTCTCTGGGAAGTTTACCTTAAATTCAATTATTAGACGACCCTTTTTGTTTGGTGGGTGGTGAGTTGGCATGCTTTCTCCACACATTTAATATCTCCATGTTTGACAATCTGATCTATAATTCTATTGTCAAGAGTTGATGTTAGCTTCTGAGAACCACACAACACTTCAACCAACTGGATGCCCTTCCACATCGAAAGGCCCTCACCTTGTAATATAAATATAGCATTTTCTTTCAGACCCAAAACAATATCTCCTGGCTCCCAGTCACCTCAGGGAATAGCCATCTTTCATGATTTTGTTGATAGGAACTGCCAGAATCTTTCCTCTTGAACAATTTTTCTTCCCTTGCAACTTTTACATCTGTCTTTTGGGTTCCCCATGCCCTTGCCATTCCATACAAATCAACCAAGTTTTGCTGAAACATTCCAAGTTCTAGCTGATGAATTCTTATTTGCACTCCAACACCAGTGTCATTGGGACAACCTTCCTTACCAGCCTGTCCTTTGCAAGGTCACAAATTACATGTGTTTGCAAAGCTGGTTTTCTTGTTTTTGTTTTGGTGAGGCAATTGGGGTTAAGTGACTTGCCCAAGGTCACACAGCTAGTAAGTGTTAGGTGTCTGAAGCTGGATTTGAACTCAGGTCTTCCTGACTCCAGAGCTGGTGCTCTATCCACTGTACCACCTAGCTGCCCCTTCTTGGTTTTTTTTTTTTGTTTTTTTTTGTTTGTTTTGTTTTGTTTTGTTTTTAGTGAGGCAATTGGGGTTAAGTGACTTGCCCAGGGTCACACAGCTAGTAAGTGTTAAGTGTCTGAGGTCGGATTTGAACTCAGGTCTTCCTGACTCCAGAGCTGGTACTCTATCCACTGCACCACCTAGCTGTCCCTTCTTAGGTTTTTAATAAGTTTTTATTGACATTTTCTGTTTCTTCCATCACCATGGAAGCCCACGATTGCTCCCTCTCTGCCTCCCAGGCATTGAGCCATCCCGCCAGCAAAGCCAGTTTTCTCGTGGCACATTATATACATTTCCCAAGGTGACTAACGCTGAAGAACAGGACTTTGCTGCAAATTCTTCTGCCTCCTCCAGAATCTGTAGTGAAGCCTCTAGAAGAATTCTCTGCAGATGGATTCTTCTGCACCTTTGTCTCTCTTTGCATCAGAAAGCACTTGAGAAATCTGTGGGGCCTTTTCTCCTTCCTTTGGAATCTTATCTGGCCCGGATTTCAAAGTCCTTCCTAGGAGGCTTGGGGTTTTACTCCAAAACAAGAGACTAAGTTGTTTCCTGCTCTCCAGGAGCACCCTGCCTGTGTGCTGGTTGGGGCAGGGGTGGGGAAGGCTCACTCAGGAGCCAGCTGAGATGTTGGGGACAGGTGGTCCTTGTGCATGGGGCTGGCTGCTTCTCATTGAATCTTCTGGGTATTTTCTGGAAAGTCCCCCCCCCCCCAGTCTGGTCAACCTAAAAGTGGTCCAGAGGGGCAGCTAGGTGGCGCAGTGGTTAGAGCACTGCCCCTGGATTCCGGAGTACCTGAGTTCAAATCCGGCCTCTGACACTTAACACTTACTAGCTGTGTGACCCTAGGCAAGTCACTTAACCCCAATTGCCTCACCAAAAAAAAAAAGGAAGTACCAAAAAGTGGTCCAGAAGTGTGTGTATGTGGGGGCGGGGGGGGGGGGAGACAGAGGGGTATGGTTGCCACAAAGCTTGAGAAGTATAAGTTTGAAGGAACTTGGAGATTATGTAGATCCTCATTTTTAACTGTTGTGGAAATTTATTGTGATTTGGGGACCCTGCCTTTGGGCTGAGATTAAAAAGCCTTAGGCCCAGGGGCAGCTAGATGGCGCAGTGGTTAAAGCACCAGCCCTGGATTCAGGAGGACCTGAGTTCAAATTCGGCCTCAGACACTTGACACTTACAAGCTGTGTGACCATGGGCAAGTCACTTAACCCCATTGCCCCATTAAAAAAAAAAGCCTTAGGCCCTCAGGATTTTTTTTCTGTGTAAGAGGGGCTAGGGCCCCTCTGCCTCCACTTCAGCTGAGCCAAAAAGCCTGGTGGGCTTTACAGGACACCAGGTCAGATGGCTGGGGGAAAAAGCCCCAGCTCCCTATGCCTTGAGGGGAGCAGGCCCGGAGATTCCAGGCTTGTCCTGCCAGGTCCTAGCCCAGCCTGTGCCGAGGTCCCAGGGGGCACGGGCCCCTCGAGCTTCCCTGGCCCCAGCCCTAGCACGGCCGGTGGATTAGCTTGGCATGTGCAGGGGCGCAGGGAGCTCGAGGTTTACGGGGGGAGAAGGGACATATATAACTGGGAGAGGTCAGCACAGGCAGAAAGCAAAGTTGGAGAAAGGGTGGTTGGAGAAGACAGATAGGGAAGCTGCTACAAGGATGCTAAGGAGACTAAGGCTATGTAAGGAGGGGGGAGATGGAGAAAAAGGTTAGAGCAAGGAAGAAGGACGCCAGAGCACGAGGAGAACACAAGGAGGTCTGTGAGAGAGAGATGCAGGGGTTCAGTGCGGCAGTACAGAGAAGAAAGTTAGATGGTAAGGGGGGATCGACAAAGTAAAAGGGGCTTGGAGTTAGAAGAAAGGAGCTGAGCAGTGAAAGTGAAGCAAGGGAGCTGGAGTGAAGGAGAAAAAGAGTGAAAGTAGGAGAAAGCTTGAGCATGCCCTAAGGCAAGAGGCAGTAAGGCCATTAGTATATTAAAAGCAGACAGGTTGTACAATTTGCATTTATTAACCCTTATCTTTTACATCTATTTTTATAAATAAATTCTGCTTTGATTATTTAATTAAGAGGCTTCTTAATCTTTTGCTTATCAATATGGGAGTGGAGCAGTATGGAGAAATTTTATAAACAGCCCATATTAAATTAATAGCAGTCAGATAGCCAAACAGTCAACATCCACAGATTAGGCCCCCCAGTCAGAAAAATATTTTCACATTTGAATGGCAACTGCCCCAGAAGTTATGGCCCAATTATAATTTTTCTAAACTTATAATTTTTCATTCAATTATTATTATTATTATTATTTTTAGTGAGGCAATTGGGGTTAAGTGACTTGCCCAGGGTCACACAGCTAGTAAGTGTTAAGTGTCTGAGGCCGGATTTGAACTCAGGTACTCCTGACTCCAGGGCCGGTGCTCTATCCACTGCGCCATCTAGCTGCCCCATTTTTCATTCAATTATACTTTTTCATATAAGTACAGTTATAAAATTTTCAGATTAGATTAGAATTAGTTAAATTAATTTTTTTACACTGCATAGTGAGCATATCCTATAGGGTACCCAGCATTCCACACACATAGTCCTCCACTTCTTCAATGAAAGAAGGGAGGTGCATCCCATCGTTTCTTCTCAGGGACAGGTTGGTTCTAATTACACAGCTTCCCCCTCTATTTCTTTCTTTTTTTCTCATCCCCCTCATTTTTCCCAAGCTGATGCCTAGAGAGTCTGAGTAACTGACCCAGGGCCATCTCAGCCAATAAGCAGCAAAGCCTTCATTGTGGATCCAACATGAACAATGTGTCAGAAGCTGTTGTGATCTGAACACTTGGCCTTCTGCAAGCAGAAGAGCACACTGGCCTTGGGGACAGCAAAGCACAGGGTAGAGAGACTGGACTGGGAGTCGGAGGGCCTGGGTTCAAATCCCGACTCTCTTCAATTCAGCAATACTGGCCTCCTGGGTGTGCCTCCAACAGTTCCAGGACTCTCTCTCTTCATCTCCCCCTTGACACTGGGATTCGTGGGGATTCTCAGGTAAATAAAGAATTACACTTTCACACACAGTCCAGTTAGAATTAAAGGGGTCTTTTATATGGTGCTAGAGAAAGTGACCATGGCCTGGTGGGAAGTTAAAGACTTCACCCCGGGGGAGGAGGGCTCAGAAACACTCTCCTTCTGGGACAGAGAGAAAACAAAAGCTTTTATAGAGGATAGATGGGGCGTCCACTTGAAAACTGCAAAGTTCCCTTTTGGGGTGGGGAAAGCCTGGATTCTTGTCATATTCCTGAGAGTCGAGTGGGATTTTTTTGAAATGATGGCCCTGACCTTTGGGGTTATCTCTGTCTCTTAACTCCAGCCGGGTATTAACGCCTAAGTGACGTTCCTGCTATACAATTTTGTTTCCCCTTACTTCTCAGGTAGGTCCTTCCTGATATCTAGTCGGTCAATCTAAGCTTTTTTAATAGTCCTGTTGAGAGAAAAGACTATATTTGGACTCTTCTCAGAGCCCTAAAGGCAGAGAGTTAGTGGTTTCAGGCCAACAGTTTTGTGGCCCCCCCACCAAACCTCCCAGCAGGGGGGCACACGAGGCTTTGAGCCGAGGCTCCTGGGCCTTAAGCCTGATAAGGGCCTGAAGAAGGGCCTGGGTTTTGTGGGAATCGGGAATCGGGCTGGGCTGGGAGTTCACCTTGAGGCATCCGAGGTGATCCCCACGACTTGGAGCTCAAGCCCTGACTTGAGTTTTGTTTTGAAAAGTTATGTTTACACGAGCAGTGTTTAGTGGGGAATGGGGACATTCTTATTCCAGCACAGGGTTGGGGCCTAAGGCCGCAATCTGATTAGTGGGTAAACGGGGCCATCTGATTGGTCAAACCCCAAGACAGGTTTTCTCTCTTAAAGAGTTATGTATGTTAACACAATATTGTTGGGGGGGCAGGGGACCACTCTTGCCCAGAATAGGTTAAGGCCTGGTATCGTAGTTTGTAAAATCTGATTGGTTCACTGGTACCACCTGATGGGTTCCTAGGCTGTTACTGTTATTCTGTATAAACAGCAACTATAATAACTGTAATAACTGAAATGTAAATGAAGGGTATCAAAATGCCTTAATGTGATTGGTCAGAGGGGACCCCTTGAGGGGTATAAATAGAGGTGAGGGACCTCACTTCAGGGCACTCTCTGGCACATTCAGAAGAGTGCCCATCTTCACGAAGATGAATAAAGCCTTCACTCACCAACTGCTGCCTGCTTGGGATTTTTGAACAGCTCCCTGCTAGCAACACTAGGGCTGCCAACATTAGAGCTGCTGACACTAGAGCTGAGCAACACGAAGAGTGGTTAGCTGTGTTTCTAACCCTCCCTCCCTCCCTCCCTCCCTCCCTCCCTCCCTCCCTTCCTTCCTTCCTTCCTTCCTTCCTTCCTTCCTTCCTTCCTTCCTTCCTTCCTTCCTTCCTTCCTTCCTTCCTTCCTTCCTTCCTTCCTTCCTTCCTTCCTTCCTTCCTTCCTTCCTTCCTTCCTTCCTTCCTTCTCTCTCCTCTGAAACTGCCACCCCCCTGATGCAGGCCCCATCACCGTCACTGCTGTGATACCCTGCTGGAGGGTCCGCCTGCCTCAAGCCTCTCCCTCCTCCCTCCACCCTCCATTCAGTCACTGCAGTGATTTGACAGTTCCCCAAACATCTTACAGAATATGTTTCATGAACCCCAGGATCAGAATTCCTCAGAGACCATCTAGTGCAATGCCTTCATTTTAAAGAGGAGAAAACAGGCTCAGAAAGGGGGGAGGATCTGCCGACAGCACACTACGTTTCACGTCTTGTTTTTTTCCCAGGCAGCTCAAGGCGGCTGTTACAAGTCTCAGCTGTTCTGGGCGCCCTCGGACAAGTCCCTTCCCTTCTCTGTGCCCAGGGGGGGTAAATTGTGGGTTTGTGGCCCCTGAGGCATTCAGGCCCCTCCCAGAAGGTCTGTCTCCCCCCCACCCCCCACAACCTGCAAGGATCTGGAGACCCTCAGAAGACTTCAGATATTGAGAACTGCCCGCAGACCCCAGGGATCCATGCCCGGCATGCCTCTGACCCTTCAGCTAAGCCCAGGTGTAGGAGAAGAGACCTGAAGACATCTCAAAAGAACCTGAAATTTCCCTAAATTTGGTGGGCTGGGGAATACAATACGCTGAGAATGGAAGCTGAGAAGGGAAGGGGAGAAAGTCACTGAGGTCCCTGTTGGCAGACTAAGAGCTCCCTAGAGGCAGGGACCAGGTCTGACTTCATCCAAAGTAATCTGGGTGCTTCTCCCCACCCCCACTCCAGGCTCCAGAATTCTTTAGTAAGTAGTTAAGAAATATGTTTTGAAGTTGTGGTATATGAATGTAATGGAATATTATTGTGCTGTAAGAAATGATGAGCAGGCAGATTTCAGAAAAACCTGGAAAGACTTAAGGGGACTGATGCTGAGGGAAGGGAGCAGAACCAGGAAAACATTAACAGCAACGTTGTGTGATGATCAACTGCGAGAGACTTGGCTCTTCTCAGCAATGCAATGATCCAAGACAATTCCAAAGAACTCGTGATGGAAAATGTTCTCCAGAAAAAAGAACTGTGGATTCTGAATGCAGATTAAACCAGACTGTTTCTACTTTTTTTGTTTTTGTTTTCACTTTTTTGAGGTGTTTCCCTTTTGTTGATTCTTCTTTCACAACATGACTAATGCAGAAATATGTTTAATGTACTTGTACATGTATAACCTATATCAGATTGCTTTCTGTCTAGGGGAGGGGGGCGGGAAGGGAGGGAGGGAGAAAAATTTGGAACTAAAAATCTTATGAAGGGGCAACTAGGTGGCGAAGTGGATAGAGCATCGGCCCTGGATTCAGGAGGACCTGAGTTCAAATGTGCCTTCAGACACTTGACACTTACTACCTGTGTCACCCCGGGCAAGTCAATTAACCCTCATTGCCCAGCAAAACAAAAACAAAAACAAAAACAAAAACAATCTTATGAAAACAAATGTTGAAAACCATCTTTACATGTAACTGGAAAATAATAAAATGCTTTTATGATTAAAAAAGAAAGAAATGTGTGTTGAATTCAATTGGGGGGGGGAGGGGCTTCAGCGGCTCTTCCAGCTCTGCACTGAAGCCCAACAGAACTTGCTCTCAGAACTGACCTCTAGCACACTCAAGGGCTTGGTCCCTTCAAGGAGAACAAGGCTCCCAATGAGACTGTCAGCTTCCATTAGGCGAGTTCCAAAGCTCTGAAATCTCTGCCATCCCCCAGCCCTGGTGCTAGACTCCCACTTTCCCATTCTGTCTTCCAAGGTGCCTCCCAGCTCTGACATTTCTTGTTCTAAAGGGTTTGCCCAGGTCTGACATTCCAGGGTCTGGGGTTCCGCTCAAGCCTGACATTCTAGGTTATATGTTCTAAGGTGGGAGTTCTTCTGTTGTATTATAGACCGCCCCCCTCCACCCCTGCCATTCTGGTGAAGCCTACAGACCTCTCTTCTCAGAATAATCTTTTAAAGGTGTAAAATAAAATACACAGAATTACAAAGGAAATGAATTTTACTAAAATAATTATCAAAATATTTTCTTTAAAAGTTCCTGGGCTCCAGCCTAAGAACATGCACTAAGGTTCCTCCCAGCTCTGCCCTTCTATGATCTATGGTCTAAGGTCCTTTTCAGCTCTGGCATCCTCTGAGTTATGCCCCGCCCCCAGAGGGGACACCGAAGCAGGATTGGGGAGGGGGTCTCCTCCAAAATCTTTAGGGGGAGGGTCTCTTCCTCCCAAACCAGCCGGGCCTTGGACAGAATTTCTACCTGCGTCCCTGAGCCTTTTTTTGCTCGTGCCCAGAGGTGAGATCGACAGCAATCAGGCTGCCCCCCACCTTCAAATCTCCCCTAAAACCTATGGAGCTAGTCACTGAGCCTTTCCCCAGAATTCCTCCTACTGTTCCATTCTCTCCTTCTGTGTCCTTCACCTTCCCCCCCTCAATGACAAAGCAAGTTTTCAGATGAGCCCAGAGCTAGGAAATGTGCAGAGTCATGGTGGGACAGCATGGGATCCGCCTCCCACCCACCCCTCCACTCTCCTTCCTGAGGCCTGCCGGGAAGCCAGCTTGGGGCCAGACCCAGCCGGCCCCTGTGCTCCCCCTGGCTGGGCCCCCTCTCCGGACGATCCCCCTCCTGGTAACTGAGAAAACATCTCCAGGAAACCCTGGCAGGCAGGCTGACCCGTTCTTACAGCAGCTGCTATGCCCCCTCCCCCCAATGCGGGAGAACACTCCCACTCACACAGATTCCCACTCTCACACACTCACACAGCACCTGGCCAAGGCACACAAGTGCCCTCTCAGTGTGGACAGCTCAGTCCTATGTGCTCTGGAGCCTCCGGGATCCAACCTTGCCTTCTATTCTAGGTTTCCACATTCTGTGTTCTGAGTTCTCTTTGAACCCAGAGACCTCATGCTGGAGGTTTTACCATCCCTTCTGCCCCAAACATCCCATGTTTATGCTCTAAATCCCTTTGAACTCAGAAATCTCTGGTTCTAGGGCCCTCCCCAGCTCTGACAGGGTGTGATCTGTTCTATGGTCCCTTCCAGTTCAGACATTCCATGTTCTAGGTTCTAGGTTGTTTCTAGCTCACAGTCTAGGTACTAAGGTTCCTCTCACCTCCTAATTTTTGGTTAAACTGTGAATGAGAAAAGACCCCTGAGGTCATGAAGGCAGACCAATGTCTGAACAGGAAGGCCCTCGATGCCTCCCCACATGTTGGGTGTCCAGTATAACCTCCCATGTGAGAGTTTACAAAGTGCTTTCCTCATCACACCCCATGATGAAGCGGGGGCTGAGGCCAGTGACAAGATCCTTAATTCACAGACTGGGAAGCTGAAACTCTAGAGACACTCGCCCATCATGTGGCATGTGGCCCCGGGTCTCCCGCCTCCACATGCAGGCCTCTTTCCACCAAGTCACACTGCCCTTGACAAGCTCGAGGTCCAGTGTGAGAGAGAGAGAGAGAGACAGAGAGACAGACAGACAGACAGACAGAGAGACAGACAGAGAGAAAGTATTTAGGATGACCTCTGCCCACCAAGGCCTACTTCCAACCCTTCTACCTCCTCCATTCAGACCTCAATCCCTCGCTGGTCAGGGCCAACACCAACACAACTCCAGGTGTTTCTTCCCTCCAAGATGCCACCATACCAACCTGGTCTTGCTGACCAGGGCCTGTAGCCAGCCTTCTATACAGAGATCATGCATCTAATGCCACCCAATCCTCTCATTTCACAGATGAGGAAAATGGGGCTCTAAGAGGTGAAAGCACTCAACCCAGGCCATAGAAGCATCAGGAGTGGATTTGAACCCAGGATCTCTGATTCTAGGCCCAGGGCTCTTGCTACTACTGACTAGCAGCAGACCCCAGAGAAGGTCCTTGGTTGGTATCTGGTGACTGACCACTTACAGACGAGCATATGACAAGCATGACCACAGACTGGTACAAGTGACGCACATTACACACTGAGTATTCACAAAGGACTGTGCATCTCCTAGCATATACCTTGTCTCCCCAATACCCAGCCCAGCGCCCCATATACAAGAGGCACCTAATCAGTGCTGGTGGCTTGACTCATCTTTGGTGAGACACAACCGATATGGGATGGAATTAAGGTGATCCAATTGATCGTGAGGTATCCCAAAGGAATTACAAGACTCAGTGACTCAGTTTCCCAAGTTTTATTACAATACTATGAGTGACCACTGGGAGAGCACCATGGAGGTGTCTCTCGAATAGGGGGATAAAAATGGTTACATTTATAATCAGAAAGTAATTGATCATCTCCTCATTACCCTAATCTCCACTTTAGGGAGGTGGGGGGGGGCTATCCTAATTTGGAGTCCCTGGGGGCTTAAACCAACCCCTGAGGTGGATACCTTTTCCCCAGGTGGTGTGTTTTGGGGGTTTACATGTCATGTCATTTGGTCCTTTCTGCCCGTGTTTCTAAAAACACACCTCAACTTGCCAAGGTCAGAGAGTCTCTGTGTTTTTGATCTCTCTTTACTTAGACCTGGTTTCTAGGTGTCCTGTCATCTAATTTAAACATTTCAATTGCTGATTACCAGTTAGGGTCTCTCTGACCTGTCTCTGTTGCTGAGGAGGGTTGGTAGGGACAAACCCTCTTGGTTACTGTAAGAACACAAACCTGAGTTTCTCTGTTAGCCCTTTTAGGTACTATTGATACTATTGATAGGTTATCTGTTAACCCTTTTAGCCTCCTCCATCACAACCAGCCTGTGAGCTGACCCTTGTCCAAGGATACACACAGGGGGAGTCAGACTCTGAATGAACCTGGGTCCTTGGATCCCAAATAGAGGTAGACCCCGGGAGCCAGGAGAAGCCTCAACCCTGCTTAGAATCACATTTTTAAATTCACAAAATAAGGAGGGTAACCCCCTCCCCACCAGCCCCAGGGTTATTGAAATAAACATCTAACCTTTCCCGCCATTCATGTTTCCAGACCCCGCCCCCACCTCTGCTTGGCCCCTTTGGGTGGGTGTTTGTGGACCCCAGGTGACCAAGTCCTGATCTAGAGGGTCCCTGGGTATCTGGGGGGAGGGCGGGCATTTCATTCGGCCCTGGGACCTGTGTCCTTCTTGTCCCCAGGGCTGGGCCAAGGAAGGGACCTTGTTCCTTGTTTTCTAGCTGCAGCTGCCCCAGCAGCTCACGTGACTGAGCAGCCGCCTCTCTCCCAGGGCAGGTCTGGCCAAAGAACAGATTTCCCCCATTTTCTCGTTTGCTGAACTCAGCTACACAAAAACTTGGTGGCCCGCCCCCCACCCCTCCTGAAAAATTTCTGGCTTAAGTGTCGGGGAGGGAGGGAGAGGGAGAATGCATTCGGGTCATGCAGGAGTCGGTGACATCAGCAAGTCCCACCTGGGGCTGTGGAGTCTTCCGGAAGAGAGAAGGCAGCCCTGGAAGAGAGAAGGCGGCCCTATCTGTTTTCAGCAGAACCCAGGGAGCGCCCTAGAGCCCCTGTGGGGAGGGGAGAGGCTGCTCGGGGTTATCTCTTGGGCCAATTGTCTCTGCCATCCCCCTGGCTTCTGGGAGATAGGGCACAATAATGTCGCATAGGTACAGTTCCACAGACTAGGGTTCTGATTGGGCTCTCCCATTAGCTTGGGGTTCCCCGTCCCCTCGGAGGCTCCAGCTTCCCATCCATACCATGAGGGGGCTGATCTTGATATCCCGGGCTCCTTGCAGTTCTCCAATCCTAGAGCAGGAGGGGGAATCCGAGGCTGGGGCCATTCCTCCTTCCCCAACCCCAACCACTCTTTGGAGGCCCTGTACAGCCTAAGCTCCCTAGTTTCTGCCCCTGGGTTTGGCAAACAGCTCAATGACCTCACCTGGGGTGTGGCCAGGAGGTGGCAGATACCGATTGTTGTCTTCTGTTCTTAAAAAGATGCCGGGTGCCGGGTGCTGGGTGCCAAGGGCCTCAGGCACCAGAATGGATTCTAAGAAGCCATCCTCCCACCTCCAGGCTGGTGGAGCCAAAGTCTGGGGACCGTTAGGCAAGGCGGGGACTGAGAGGCCCAAGCTGGCCTCTGCCCTCCTGGGCTCGGATCCCCACACTGACACAGGCATCCAACCTCTAGGGACCAAGAGAATCACAGGAGGAAGGGGCTTCGAGTCCTCCACTCTCATTTTACGGGAACTGAAGACCAGGCTGAGCATGTTTGTCTAATACCATGTGGCTCCACAGGTCCCCCAGGCGCTGTCCATGGCACCTTAGGCAGGCTTCCCCCTCTCCCCTTTCAACACAGAATCCTTGAGATTTCATTAGGGAACATGTGGATGCCAAACCAGCAGGGACTTCAAAGGCCAGTCTGACCCTCTCATTTTTACAGATGGAAAGGGATCCCTGCAGGGCTGGCTGCCGCCTCTCTGAGCTCCGTGCAGGTCGGGTGGAGCGAGCTGCCCATGTAGGCTGAAAGCCTAAGTCCCAGGTCTGGCCGTGGGTGCCAGCTGCTGCCGCTGCCCCCCTGCCCCTCCTCTTGTATCAGTTTCTCTGTGTCAAAGTTATACATTTTGGTCACTGCAATCGAATTGGTTTCCTTTGTCTTAACCTTATGTATTTTATGCCTCTAAAATCATTAAACTCCTGAAAAGGCAACCCCCCCCCCCCCCCCCCCGCCTTCTTTCCCAGATTGCCAAAAGGGAAGTGAAGAACCCCCCTCCCTCCCTGGTCCACCTGCAGTCTTTCTCGGTTCCCTTCCCAGCAGCGAGCCCCTGCCCCCTTTGACCGCCCCCTCCCCAGGTATCCAGTGATCGCTATAGACTCCTAGTCTCCCCATCTGGGATTCAGTTTCCTTGGGGACAGAGGTCACTTTTGTCTTAGTATCTCCCCCTTCCCCAAAGCCTCTAAACTCTGGGAGAGAAAGAGGGAGGTTTGAGAGTTTGGGGTGTTTTTTTTTCTTCTTCTGGTCTTTGTGTGGCCCGCACACGTGACGGGCTCATTTCCAGCCCAGAGTATATGGCGGTTGATTGACCTGGATAACCTTGGACAAGGCAGTTCTCATTTTCTCGGGGCCTCAGTTTCCCCATCTGTAAAATAGGAGTGGGGGGAGGGGGACTTGGAAATCACAGACATCCAGGGTTGGAAGATATGAGACCGGCTGGTCCAATGACCTCAGTTTACAAGGGAATGGAGGGGGGCTGCGCACCCCAATCTCGGTCCAGTGCGCGCCGACCCGGGCTGAGATTCAGGAGGTCCCAGTCCCCCAGCGGGACCCACCGGGGTCCGCCTCTGCGCCTGAAGGGCTGGGAGGGGGTGGGTGGCCTTGCTCCAGTGGCGGCAATGAAACCCCCTCCCCACTTTCTCTTCACTCAGGGAGCAGGGGATCCCATCCCAAATGTAGCCCCTCCCCCCAAAAGCGGGGGGGGGGGAGAAAAAACCATTTAGGACAAAAGGGGATCGGGGGTCCAGCCTAGGCTCCCTCCTGCTTCTCGGAGTTTGAGCCAAAAAAACCCTCCCCATCCACAGTGTGCCCCCAGCCCAACACCTAAAGCAATCGCTTGTGTGGGCAAGGGAGGGGGGAGAGCGCGGTGCGGGGAACAGCGGGAGATTTGAGCCTCCTGCCCCCCCCCCCCAGCCCCAGGGGACTAGAAGAGCCAGCCAGCCGTCTTCAGAGCGCAGACTCAGACGGAGGGGGCTGCGGGGGAGCGGGGAGGGAAAGGCGGAGGCCGCGGGTCCCGTGATGCCAAGCTCCGCCTCCCGCGCGCCCCCCGAGCAGCCATTGGCAGCGGCTGGCGTGACGCGGGGCGGAGCCTCGGCGCGGCTATAAAGGGCCAGCGCGGGCTCCTCCGAGTCGCCAGAAGCGCAGGGAAGGGGAGTCGCTGCGGTTTCCTGCTTCAACAGTGCTTGAACGGAACCCGCTGCTCGATTCCCGGCCGGAGCCGCCCTTAGCCACCTCTCCACCTTCACCTCCACTAACCAACACTTCTCCGTCCTACCGTTCGAGCAGCAGCCGTCCGCCTCAGCCGCCCCGGCCGTCGCCGCCGCCGCCGCCCCAGCCTCAGCCGCAGCCGCTGCGCAGCCGCCTCCTCCCTCCGCCTCCTCGTCTAAGCCGCCTCCACCATCTCCGCCGCCATGACGACCTCGTCTCCCTCTCAGGTGCGACAGAACTACCACCAGGACTCTGAGGCCGCCATCAACCGGCAGATCAACCTGGAGCTTTACGCCTCCTACGTCTACCTGTCTATGGTGAGGACGGGCCCGGGGCTGGCGGGGCGGGGATGGGCCCCCGGGGGGCGGGGGCGCTCTCCTTCCCCCTTCCCCCTTCCGTCTTCCCGCTCCCCTCCCCCTCCCTCCCTCGGGCCGGACCAGCCGTCCTGCGCCGGCGCAGTGGCCGTCCCCCAAGCCCCGCCCCCTCGCAGCACCTCGGCGAGGGGGCCCAGCGGCCAAGGGCGGAGCCCGGGGTGGGATAATGGCCGAGGGGAGATGGTTCTGGGAGAGAAGCTGGGGGCGGGGCCGGACCCCTGGCTCTCTCGCTGGGGGTCGGAGGGGCCTCCTGGTGCCCACTTTGACCTTGAGCTGCTGATTGCTCGCATCTTGGGCTTGGTCCGGTGGGACCGGGCAGCGGCGGGCCCTGGGGCCCGATCTAAGGCTGTGTGCGGGCGGGGCGGTGATGGGCTCTGCCCAACTGCCCCCGTGCCCGGCGAGGCCTTTGTTTTCGGTCCGATGGGAGAGTAACGGGTCCTTTCTGCTTTGCAGTCTTACTACTTCGACCGAGATGACGTGGCCCTGAAGAACTTTGCCAAGTATTTCCTGCACCAGTCCCACGAGGAGCGGGAGCACGCTGAGAAGCTGATGAAGCTGCAGAACCAACGCGGTGGCCGCATCTTCCTGCAGGACATCAAGGTGAGCCGGGACCAAGCCCTGCGGGGGCGGGTGGGGGGCTCCCCTGGGCTCAGACTCACCCACCGACCTCTGGCTTACAGAAACCAGACCGCGATGACTGGGAGAGCGGACTGAACGCAATGGAGTGTGCTCTGCACTTGGAAAAAAATGTCAATCAGTCTTTACTGGAATTGCACAAGCTGGCAACTGACAAAAATGACCCCCATGTGAGTATCGCCCCTCCCCCTCAGCGCCCTGCCCAATCAGGGTCCCTCCCTAGGGTGCCCCCTCTTCTCACAATGGCCTACAACAGCCCTGTCTTGTCTTCTCTTGCAGTTATGTGATTTCATCGAAACCCACTACCTGGACGAACAGGTAAAGTCCATCAAACAACTGGGTGATCACGTAACCAACCTGCGCAAAATGGGGGCCCCCGATTCTGGCATGGCGGAATATCTTTTTGACAAGCACACCCTTGGAGACAGTGACAACGAGAGCTAAGCCACACACCTGGCTTCCCCCACACCTGGGAACTGTGGGCGCCACTCCTCCTGTCTTTCAGTGCATGCATATTTTGGTTATCTGACCTTTTCATAATCTGTACCAAAAAACTACCACCATTTACATCCCAATAAAGTGACTTGGTACTGATGAAAAATGATTGTTGGGAGTTTTTATTTTGGAGGAAATACAGAAAATCAGGAAATTTATCTCAGTTTTTATAAGTCAGTCACCTGGGGCTGTTAGGGTTCAATAAAGGTATAATTGGAAGTAGACAAGGGGGTGGTGGAGTGGATAAGTTTACTAGGAGATTATATACCTGCTGCCAGATTTCTGGAGATGTTGCCACACTAGGAGAGGATTCCTGTCATGTTCTAATGGGGGAGGGAGGTGGAGCACAGCTCCAGGACTTGGGCTGAAGAATCCTCTGAGCTGGGGAGATAGGATGATCGCACCCCAGAATGTAAGAAGGTAGTCCCCTTAAAGAATAAATCCAATGGATTTAACACAAAATTGCCCAGAATTCCCTGTCCAGGACTGGCCCCAGAAGGCTCTCATCTGCATGAGATCACAGGCCCTTTGTTCAAGCAGTAGAGGAACCCCTCCCCTATTTCCAAGAGAGACTGGCAGAGTATGAACATGGGCAGTGTATTCTAGTCCAGTCCTGTACTTGTTACCCCCTGGGCCAGAGAAATCCCACTGTAAAAATGAAGCATAGGATAGGTGTCCCGGGCAGCGGTGGGGTTGGTAAAGTCTGCTTTCCTTGAGCCCAGGGGTCGGTGTGGCAGAGATGACCTCAGGCCCGGATAGGGGAGAGTTGCTTGGCCTACAGAGGAAACAGGATTAGGGTTAGGCACTTCTATGTTCCCAGGTTCACTACCTGCGATATTGCTGGGTTTTACACAGCCCCAGAAAATCCCAGTGGTTCTTAGTTCTATCTGCTCTTCCAGTCTAGGGATTTTCACCAAAATCTTATGCATAGCCTAGGAATGTGCCCCTTGAAATGCAGGGGACACCTGGGCTCCCCCAAAGTTGTTGGCCTTCTAAAGTCCAACGACTGGTATCCCCCCAAGTGCCAGAGCTGAGATTGCTAGTCCTTGGGCCCGGTCACCCCCAAACCACCCCCCAGCCAAGCCAGAGCTCCACCAAACTGGATTTGTCAAGTGAATCTGAAAGTGGGAGGTCACTCAGACCACATCCCTTTAAAAATTCTTTTTTCTTTTAGCATATGGGCTGAGTTCAAGATATTTTAAGTCTTGTGGTTGAAGGAAACAGCTGACTGTGGTAAAAAGCCCAGCCCCATGCTGGGGAGAAGCCTGAGGGGACAAGCTGCTTGGGGGTGGCTGGTGGCTGTCCTGCTGAATAATACTCAGGCTCTTTGAGAGAAGGAATAATAAATAAAGTGCCTGCAAAAATGGGTTCTCTATCTTGTCTGGTTCTGGGCTGCCTCCTTCATGAGCAGATGAAGTAACTGCTTTAGGCATCATGCTCTCTTTCTTTCTCTCCCTCCCTCCCTCCCTCCTTCCCTCCCTTCCTCTTCCCTCTCTCCCTCCCTCTATCCTTTCTTTTCTTCCTTCCTTCTTTCTTTCTTTTCCTCTGCCTAGCTTTGGCAAAAGCCCTCTGCTGGAAGACCAGCTTCTGCAGTCTAGTTCAGCTTGGGCAGGGGTCTGGTCTATAAGGGAATAGAAGGAACTACAGGAGGAAGCCTTGGGCACTCACTACGGAGTCCTGCCTGGGGCTGGAAGAGGCCTCGGGGTCCCTGGCTAATTGAACCTGCCCACTTGCCCCAATCAGAGAACTGGCTTCTTTCCAGCATTGTTTCCTTCAGCCCCACGTCTCCCTCTGCCAGGGAGATGCCTGAGTCTTTGGGGGAAGGGTGTTCAGCAGCTGCCCTGTCACTTACACTCCCTGGCTCTTTCAGAGACCCCGACGTTTCCATGGAGACTTGGCCAAGGGTGCTGGGCCCATCGCTGTCTGGGCCGGGCACCACAGATTTGCTGTATCTGCTTTGAGAGAGCAATGGAGATGCCAGAGGGGTGGAGGTGGGCAGAGAAGCGTCATCACCCACTGCAGCAGGGAGAGGATCTGAACAGAGCATGGATGTGTTCTCTAGGGTCAGCCAGGGCTGCCAGGGGCTTCTGGGGCACCTGAAGCTGTCCGGCTTCTCCACATCGGGGGGCGCAGCCGGAAATAGGAAGTTGGGGCTCTCTCCAGCTGGGGTCTGGACCTCGGGGGTCCCGGGGGCACTAAGTTCTTCGTTTTTCCTGGGCAGATGGTCCTCCAGAGGGGCCACCAAGCAGGCATCAGGGGTTTTGCCTGTGGGCCAGACAAAAGTTTCCCTCAAGCTGGACGTCACAGAGTTTTGGCTCGCGTCCATGTCGCTGGCCTGCGACGGGCAGAAATTGGCACAGTTGTCCTTGGTGAAGGAGGAGCTGGTCTGGGCGCTGCAGCGAGTGGCGCCTCTTCTGCCTGGTGGGCGCCTCAGTGGGAAGACCAGAGGGAAGGAGCTGATGGGTGTCTGGGGGGCGCTGTAGAAGCCGGGCCTCTCATAGAGGGGGGTGGATATGAAGGCGTCCAGCTCCCTCAGTTTAGAATCTTCCCCCTCCCACTGTTCCCTCCAGCTGGAGCCAGCCCGTGAGGAGGAGGAATCAGCCCTCGAGGCCCAGGCACTGCAGGGGCCCCTGGGCTTGCCCACATCCCGGTATGAGGAGTCCCTCCTCCAAAGCAGGTTCATTCTCGAAGCCGACCTAGTGAAGCCTGGTGGCTGCACCCCCAGGAGGCGACTGAAGGGACCTATAAACGGGGTCGAGTGGTTGGCTTCCTCATTCTCTTTAATTTGCTCCAGGGGCTGAAACTCCATCTCTTCTTTTTGCATGCTGGGGAGAGGTCAAATACCCACCTCGTGAGCCCAAAGCCAGGGCTACCCCACAAAGTGAGCCTTTGCTCAGCCCTCTGCAGAAGCCCCCCACGGGCCCTTACCCATTTATGACAATAACTCACATTTGGCTGTCCTGTCAGAATTTACAAAGCACTTTCATATTCCTTATCTCTGTTGCTCCTCACCACTTCCCTCATGTAACCAAGTATTATCACCCCCAATTTACAGATGAAGAAAAAAGACTCTGATGAGAAACTGAGGCCTGTGGAGGTAAATGACACACAGGTCACAGGAAAGTAAGTGGAAGAGGTCGGATTCTTAGAGGCTTAAGACATTGCGGTCCAATGGAGAAAGCACCAGATGGAGTCAGAGGACTAGGGTTAGAATCCTACCTCTATGCTAGCAACGTCTTATGGGATGGCTACTTTGGCAAATAGAAAGAAATTTCCCCCTCTGAGATTTACTACTTGTGTGACCTTGGGTAAGTCACTTCCCCTGGGCCTGCCTCAGTTTACTCACATGTAAAATGGGAGTAATAACAGTATCTATGTATGTCCCCCACTTGTTTGGATAAAATGGATAAAATTTGTATAGTGCTTTATAAGCTTTAAAGCATATTATACATGCTAGTAGGCTTTCTCATTTGGTTGGGAATCTACACTCACTTCCAGCTCTCAATTCTATGATTTCTAAGATTTCTTTAAATCTCATGATTGGGGCATCTGAATGGGGACCTTGCTGTGGGTCCTCCCTGGTGCTTCTCAAATCATACCACTAGGGGGCTCCCAATGCCCAGGCAAGGATGCACCCTCTGCCGTGGTCAGTCCACATTGCCTGGCTGCTCTCCCTCCTGCCTCTAAACTTCAGCCATTCTGTATATGATGGATGTCAGGAGGGTCAGGGTGACTCAAGCCTTGCCCAAAGCAATGACTCCAGGAAATGGGAGCCAGTGGAGGAGGCCACTCAGGGCTGAGGGAGGAAGAGCCCCGATTTGGAAATCAGAGAATTTGGGCTTAAATCCCAATTCTGCCATTTCCTTCCCACTGTGGGTCCTTGGGCCTCCACCTTCCTTCTCTGGGCCTTGTCGGCAAGATGATGAGGTTGGGCCTAGGGTCCCTCCCAGGTCTGTCATCTGTGATTGAAACCGGAAAACCAGACCAGCATGGGGGAGGGGCTCATTTCTGGGGCCTAACTGGAGAGCCCCTGAGCCTGCAGGGGCTCCAGGCATCCCAGGGCATTCCAGGGCTTGGAGTTGGGCCAGATCTTAGAGAACATTGGGTTCAGCCCTTGGCTCTTTGCTGCTCATTTCTTCTCCTAGTGTTGTCTCTGCAATACCATACTTTTGGGAGATGTGACTGGGGGTTAAGACTTTGATCTCATTTGGAATAGTTGGGTTTGGTGTTTATTCTGTGGCTTGTTGGGATGTTCATGAGACCAGATGTATTGTATAATAAAGGTCACACTAATATGAAAGAGAGAGAAAGGGAGGGAGAGAAAGGGGGAGAGAGAGAGAAAGAGAAAGAGGGACAGAAAGACAGAGAGACAGACACACACAGAGACACAGAGAGAAAGAGACAGAGAGACAGAGAAAGAGACACAGAGAGACACAGAGAGACAGAGGCAGAGACAGACAAACACACAGAGACAGAGAGAGAGCGACACAGAGACAGAAAGAGAGAGACAGAGAGTGAAGAGAGACAGAGACAGAGAGACAATCACACAGAGAGACACAGAGAGACAGAGGCAGAGACAGACAAACACACAGAGATAGAGAGACACAGAGACAGAGAGAGAGCGACACAGAAAGAGACAGAAAGAGAGAGACAGAGAAAGAGACAGAGAGAGAAGAGAGACAGACACAGAGAGACAGAGTCACACACAGAGAGACACAGAGAGACACAGAGAGAGAGACTGAGAAAGAGACAGAGAGAGAGCACGCATCTTAGAGAGGCCCAAGTAAGACAGCTCAGGTCCCAGAGCCAGGAAGGGTGAGCCACAAGCTGCCCAGGCTCATTCTATCTGCTGAGGGAGAGCATGTGAAGGCTTTGCGTTCATCTCCTGCAGGCCTCTCTGCTCCAAGATGTTCATCAGATCAATTACCTCCTTAGAAACTGTATCTCCCCTAGCCTCATGGGATTTCCCTGCAGATGAAGGAGGCTTTGGAGCCCATCCACACCTCCTTCCTTCTCCCCACCATGGAGAGGGCAGAGGTGGGGGTGAAGGCAGGCTACCCCGGGTAGGGGGACTCACTTGATGTTGAAGGTGGAGCCCAGGAAGGAGGCCCGCTTGGACTCGGCAGTGGCAGCCGTGTAGGGCGGGTGGGGGTCTGGGTTGTTCCAGTACATGTCTTTTTCCAGGACAGGCAGGTCTTGGTGCATCTCATCCACAGCCAGAAGAGCTACCTAGGGAGGAGGGAGAGAAGGAGAGAGAAGGAGGGCAGGCGCTGAACTGGGGAGCCCCAGGCTGCCTCAGAGGTGCAGCCCTCGGGGTAAATCCTACTCTGTCTCCTCCCCACCATCTGGCTGAAATTCAATGACAGTGAATGAACTTGATGAAGGGGGGACAGCTGCGATGGGAAAACCAATGATATCGTGTTCTTTAGCCAGTCTGGGCTCCTCTCTCCACCCCCAGTCCCATCTTGTGTTCTCTGACCTCTGGGCTTTGGCCGTTCCCTAGACCTGGGGAGTCCTCCCTCCCCTCTCTTTGCCATCCATTAAACACCCAGATCATATGCCATCCCCTACAATAGGACTGTCCTCATTTCCCCATCAGTCATACCTCAGGCTTCTCCCAAAGGTCTCCCTTCTCCTTATTAAAACCTCCATTATGAATAAATGTTACAGCGATCTCTTTGGGGCTTGTTTGATCATAAGCTCCCTGAGGGCAGGGAGCCATACCCTACTTAACTGTGGTAGCACCCTCAGCTGGAAACTCAGGGCTTGGCACATGGTAGCTGGTAATGAATGTTTGTTGAATTTATAAAGAAATGAATGGAATATTTGTGAACAGGCATGTCCAAGGGAGAAGAGGGTGGGGTTGACACTCATCCACTTTCCTGGAAGAAGGATTGTTAGGGCCTGTAGTATCTGTATATGAACTTCAGGGTGTTTTGTTTTGTTTTGTTTGAATCCAAGCCTGGCACATAGTAATCCCTTAATAAATGTTAGTTGACTTGCTTAGGTCTGACCTCGTCATCCCTCCCCACTCAAGAAACTCCATTGGCTCCCTAGTAAGTGCTTAATGCATGCTTTTAAAGGGACCTGGGTGGCATGATAGAGCACTGGACTTGGAGTCAGGAAGACCTGAGTTCAAATACACTTACTAGCTGTGTGATCCTGGGAAAGTCACTTAACTGCTGTCTGCCTCAGTTTCCTCATCTGTAAAATGGGGATTATGCTAGCTCCCACCTCACAAGGCTGTTGTCCTTTATAAATGCTGGCTAGCTAGTTGTTTTTTTTTTTAGTGAGGCAGTTGGGGTTAAGTGACTTGCCCAGGGTCACACAGCTAGTAAGTGTTAAGTGTCTGAGGCCGGATTTGAACTCAGGTCCTCCTGACTCCAGGGCCGGTGCTCTATCCACTGCGCCACCTAGCTGCCCCTGGCTAGCTATTCTTAACTGGCTGGTTGCATGGGTTTGTTATGGAGAGCAGACAAGCGAGTGTATCTGAGAACATTGTTATAAAACAGAAGCCATTTATCTGTGGGGTATTTTTGTAATCTGCATTGGTGTCCCAATCTCCTGTTGGATTGTGAATTCCAGGGACTATGTCCTGTGTAAACCCTGCTATCTCCCCCCAAGCAGCATAGGGGTTTTCCCATAGAAGGTGCTTTAAAAAGGTTGTTTTGGGGGTTTTTTTGGTCTCAAAGTGCCTAGAACCGTGCAGGGCCCGCCATCCCAGTTCAGTCCTGGCTGACTGGTTATCCCTGTACCTGTAAATTCCGGTCAATCAGCCAGTTGGTCTCAAAGTCATCATCATCCTCTCCAAAGGGGTTAATGAGCTGCTCAGCCACCTGATACAGGGAGAGGGGAAAGACAGCATCGACCTGCTCCAGAAGAGTCATTCCCTCAGCCTCGTGAATCAATAGTTATCGATTGCCTATGATATGACAGTCTCAGGCCTCCAGGAAAGCTGCCACTGATTCCCCAGTGCCGGGTGGTCATGGCTTCTGCAGAGCTGGGGCCAGCCAGGAGGACACGGCCACACGGAGCACTCACGGATGCCTTCCTCTGCCTGAGCCGCTCTACTTTATGAGCCCTCTCAGATCCTTTCTGCCTCTAAACCCTCCTTCAAGGCCCAGCTCAAGTCAAGCATCTTAGAACAGAAAACTTCAGCGATGGGAGGGGCCTTAGAACATAGAGCGTCAGAGTGGAGAGGGACCTTGAAACAGAATATTGGAGCAGGAAGAAACCCGAGACCTTGGAACAGAGAATGTCATATCTGAGAGGGGGCTTAGAGCAGAGAATTTCATCAGAGGGACCTTGGAACAGAGAATTTCAGATCTGAGAGGATTCTGACTGAAAAAACAGAATGTCAAGGAGCAGCTAGGTGGTTCAGTGGATAGAACAACCAGGCCTGGAGTCAGTACAACCTGAGTTCAAATCCAGTCTCAGACACTTGACACTTACTAGCTGTGTGACCCTGGGCAAGTCCCTTTTTTTTTTGCAGGACAATAAGGGTTAAGTGACTTGCCCAGGGTCACACAGCTAGTAAGTGTCAAGTGTCTGAGGCTGGATTTGAACTCAGGTCCTCCTGAATCTAGGGCTGGTGCTTTATCCACTGTACCACCTAGCTGCCCCTTGGGCAAGTCACTTAACCCCGATTGTCATTTAAAAAAAAAAAGACATGTCAGAGCTTAGAATATAGCTCCCAGAACACTGGGGCTGGGAGGGACCTGAGAGAATGTCAGGGCTGTGAGGGAGCCTAAAACACATAGCTCAGAATGACTGAGAGGGCAGGAACCTCAGACTGTCCAGTCCAATCCAAGCATCCTATAGAAAAGGACATAACAGACTAGACTTCCTTCTGGTGCTCACCATTGTGGGGGCCATAACACCCTTAGTCCTCTTTCTTCCCCTCCTTCCTCCCCGCCTCAGATCCCAGTCCCCCCTACCCCCGCCCCATGTTGCCCAGCTCCAGGCTCCAGGCATGGCTCCCAGCATCCTCTGGCACAGGCCTGCCCTGAGGCTCACCTTCAACCAGCCAGCGTAGAAGAAGAACTGAAGGAGGGTGAAGACAGGCACAAAAAGATCTAGCTCATGGCCTGGGTAGGACTTGGCTGGATCCAGAAACTGCCGCCCGACCAGACAGGCCAGAAAGAAGCTATAGACAGCGACGGTGACCACCTGGGGTATAGATCGGGGAAGGCCGTGAGTGGAGAAGAGAATCTGGCTCCTTCCCTCTCATGCCCCCTTAGGAGCTGAGGGGAGACGTGGGAGGGCTGGCTGCATCCCCCCATTCTCCACCAGCCCAGCCAGGCCGATGGAACAGGCCTGAGAGCCATGGAGTCTCCGCACCCTAGAACCTTAGAACTGAAAGGAACCTTAGAAGCTGACTAGTCCAGGGATCTTCCCTGTGCAGGGACCCCCCTCCCTCAGCTTCTTGCTCAGCCTCCCCATTTCAGGGAAGGGGGCGGGGAGGAGAGCCTCTGAGCAGAGCTGGAAGGGAGGGACTTTGGAACACAGAATGTCAGGGCTGGAAGGGGCCTTAGAACCGGGTTGCTGTAGAAATTGTCACAGTTCCATGCTCGGTCCCTTTTAGGCCAAAGAGGCCAGCTTCTCTCTCATGTAGTGTCAGAGGAATCCGAATGTGGCCACGATGCTTAGAGCTCCGAGGGTCCTCAGGGGGCATCTGGTTTAACCCCTGCCTGGACCAGAATAGAATGTTCTCTATGGCTACTAGGTGAATGAGCAGACCCTCAGTCAGGAAGGCCCAAGTCCAAATTCTGCTCCAGATATTTGGTAACTATGTGACCCAGGACACACTGAACTCTCTGCCAGTGAAATGGGCCGGCCTCCTAACAGGCTCACAGGATGATGTATGCAACGAGCTCTAGAGACATTAACTGCTGTTATTGTGGCTCTCTTGATAAGTGGTTATCCAGCATCCACCTGAAGACCTCAAGTCACAGGGAGCTCAGGACCGGTCGTGTTCATTCACAGTCAGACAAATCTCATTGTTAGGAAGCTTTTCCCCTTATATTAACCTGTCTCCTTGCACCTTCCCATGTGGGGGCCATACATGATTCATGTGACAGGCTCAGCTAACATCATGGATCACAGAACTCTTAGTCTAGAATCTTCTTGCCAGAGGCTCTTCACCAGAGACCGTGAACTTAAAAATACATTTTTTTGATCACTGTATCTCAGTATAATTGCTTTCCTCTGTAGTCCTGTGTATTTATTTATTTATTTTGTTTGTTTGTTGTTGTTTTTTTAAGTGAGGCAATTGGGGTTAAGTGACTTGCCCAGGGTCACATAGCTAGTAAGTGTCAAGTGTCTGAGGTCGGACTTGAACTCAGATCCTCCTGAATCCAGGGTCAGTGCTCTATCCACTGTGCCACCTAACTGCCCCTGTGTGTATTTATTTTTATGCCCTTAAAAACTTGATTCTGATGAGTCAGTAGGTTTCACTAGCCTAAGGAGTCCAAGACAGGATGAAGTCTGAGCCCCCTGGTGATATCCTCCCAGAATCCCTTGGGAGGGAACCGGTTTGCTCACCTGTGTGTAGACCAGAGGTACACTGATCCAGTCATAGCCATACAGGGCACCACACTGAGAGCGTAAGGTGTTCAGTTCCTGGAGGAGAGTGGAGGGGGACAGGGAGGAGCCCTAGTCAGAAGAATGACCCTTGGGCCATTCCTTGTGGCTGCTGATGCAGCAGAGGGAGAAGTGGTGGAGGGTGATGGGGAGAGCCCTGGGATCTGCTATCCAAGGGTTATCCTGGTTCTTGCATGATCTCAGAAGGTCAGAGCTAAAAGTGACCTCAGGATTTGGAATGGCAGAGTCTAGTTTGGCCCAGCTCCTTTCACAGCTGAGGACACTGAGTCCCTAGGAGGAAGTGACTTGTTCAAGGTCAGAGGGACTTCAACACTCATATTTGTGTCCTTTGACCCTACACCCATGACTTGCTTCCTCTTCCTTGGGCCTCTGGATAAGTTAGGTCAAAAGCTTTAAGCCCAGTTTCTCCATTCGGTAAAATCAAGAGCACACCATTGGACTATCCACTTCCTGGGGCTGTTGTGAGGAAAGAATTTTGAGTGCAAAGAGAAAGAGAGCTCTTATCTGCTCCCACAGGCTAGCTCTGGGGAGGGTGTGCCAGCCAGGACCACCGTCACAGCTCAGCCTCCCATGGGCTTGCTGTCACTGCCTTGGTGGTGCAAGCAGGGGCTTAGATAGTAACCAGTGTCTAGGAAAAATGTCCAGCCCAAGGTGTTCTTCGAGGGGCCTACCCCACAAATCTTCTGCTGCCTCTTGTGCTTGCTGACCACTCACAGGGTGACACCTACCCCTCCTCTGATCTCTCCCCTCATACCTCCACCCCAAGCTCTAAAGACTCCCAAGCTCACATTCAGGATACCCTGGAGAACAACGCTGTCTCTGATCTGGCCCTCTCTTCGGGCTTTGGCGGCCAGGTTGGCAAACCACACACACGGAACCCAGAATTTGTTGTGGGGAGAGTTGAGACTCTCAAATCGTTTGTGCTCCTCAGGGGTCATGAGGCCTGGGGACAGCAGGAGAGAGAGGGTCAGGGATGGGTGGATGGGAAGAGGCAGAGAGAGCAACTCATAGAAGGAGGGACAGAGATACAGAAACAATGGCAAACCAACCCAGATCCCCCGAGAATGAGCTGAATGGGTCGACAGGGATCCACTCTTTCCTGATGGTTCCTCTTTGTGTTGACTTGGGGCAGTCAAAGGCTAGTGTGGAATAGTGGGAAGATTCCCAGATTTAGAGTCAGAAGTCGTTCAGTAGTTTCAGTCTGATCTGACTCTTGGGGATCCCATTTGGGGTTTTCTTGGCAGAGATACTGGAGTGGTTTGCCATTTTAGAGATGAGGAAACTGAGGCAAACAGGGTTAAGTGATTTGCCCAGGGTCACACAGTTAATAACTGTCTGAGGCCAGATTTGAACTCAAGAAGATGAGTCTTCCTGACTCTAGGCTCAGTACTCTATCTACTACACTATCTAGCTGCCCTGAGCCAGAAGACCTAGGTTCAAATCCTTGTCCTGTCATTTACTTACCTAAGTGAACTTAGGCAAGTCATTTAGGCCTCTTGGGCCCCAGTTTCCTCATCTATAAAATGAGGGGGCAAGAGGTTGTGTGCCCTACTGAAGCGCTGAGCTTTAATGGGACTAGATCTATTTATAAATAGATCTGCCTAATGCCCTGGGCTTTTAGAAGGGAAGTGCTTTGGGGCAGCTAGGTGGCGCAGTGGATAAAGCACTGGCCCTGGATTCAGGAGGACCTGAGTTCAAATCCGGCCTCAGACACTTGACACTTACTAGCTGTGTGACCCTGGGCAAGTCACTTAACCCCCATGGCCCCGCAAAAAAAAAAAAAAAGAAGAAGGGAAGTGCTTTGTAAGCCTCCCCAAACCTCCCCAAACATGGGCTGTTGCTGTGGTTGTTAATGCTGAGCAGTGTGGGGTGTATAGTAGATAGGGCCCCTTCACCTCCCAGGCAGTTCTCTAAGGTGAGGAGTTTTAGTCAGTCCCCATTTGCCCTGGGAGTGGATGTTGCCTAGCTGGGGGATATAAGCACAGGTCATTCCCTTCCTAAAAGTTCCTGTATTGTCACTAAGCAGACTTCCCAGAGCAGGGGGCAGGCTAATGCTGGACGGCATTTGTCAGGGCTCAGTTTTTGTTTTGTCTCCACCATGGCCGCACCCCCTGACCCATCATACCCACATGTAGGGTGGCAAGAGCCAGGAAATCTAGGAGGCTGCCATTCCAGCTGTGGTGGTGGGGCAGTACCCAGCCTTGAGGACACTTCACTTACTAATCTTTCTTTGCAGCTAAGTGACCTTGGATGGGTCATGCCTCCTCTTTGGGCCTCACTGAGGAGAGCTGGACTGGGTGCTAGATCTCTGACATCTTCCCTGCTGCACTGAAGGCCCATGACATCTACAGTCTAGGCTCTACCGCCAACTTGGTCTGAGACTTTGGACAAGCCACTCTCTGGGTCTCTTATGGCAAGTTGGGCTCTGCTTGGGACCTCAGGGCCTCTCCTGGGTGGGGAGGGGGTCCAGTCCAGCCAAGAAGCCTGACCTAGCTACAAGACAGTGTAGTGGATGCCAAGAAGACCTGAGTTCAGGGGGCAGCTGGGTGGTGCAGTGGATAAAGCACCAGCCCTGGATTCAGGAGGACCTGAGTTCAAATCTGACCTCAGACACTTGACACTAGCTGTGTCACTTAACCCTCATTGTCCCTCAAAAACAAAACAAAACAAAACCAAAAAACCCACAAGAAAACCCCAAACAAAAAATAACCAAAAAAAGAAGATCTGAGTTCAAATCTAGCCTCAGACACTTACTAGTTGTGTGACCCTGACAAGTCCTTTACCCTCTATATGCCTCAGTTTCTTCATCTGTAAAATGGTGGTACCTACTTCCCAGGGTTGTTGAAAGGATGAAATGAGATAATATTTGTAAAACATGTTACAAACTTTAAAGCGCTATAGAAATGCTTATTCTTATCATTAGAGAGATGGGGTGGGACCCAGGCCTGATCCCCAGCACCCAGGGGAGCTGGTGTTCTACAGTTCTCCTTCCCACTCACCAGCCTGCACCAAGTGCTGGGTGCTAGGGAAGCGCTTGTAGACAGCGGTGCTGACCGAGCGGAGGATGAGGACAGTGCACAGGTGGGCGTAGCGCATCAGGGTGCGTCGAAGCAGCCGGCCTTGCTCATCGTCACCTTCTACATTGGCCGAGACCAGGTTCATGAGTCGGTCGGGCCAGGGGATGCTCTGGTACTGGCTCCACCAGCGAGATACAACCAGGGTCACGTAGAAACCTGGTCCAGGGGAGAGTTGAAGGAGGGGGAACTGAGCTTCCTCGGTCATTCAGTCAATCCATTGGTCAACAAGCATTAGCTTAGCACCTACTGTGAATGGGACACTGTTCTGGCCTCTGGGCCTAGAAAGATGAAGAATGAATCAAGGCACTCACATTCTGTGAACACATGGAAGTATAATTTTGGGAAATTTAAAGAGAATGAATCCCAGCTAGTTAATTACAGTGTCTTTTGGGGGGGATCAAGAAAAGCTTCATGCACAGCCGGTCCCTGAGTCCTGTCTGAAGGAAGGAAGGGAGAGAGAGAGAGAGAGAGAGAGAGAGAGAGAGAGAGAGAGAGAAGGAGAGAGAGAGAGAGAGAGAAGGAGAGAGAGAAGGAGAGAGAGAGAGAAGGAGAGAGAGAGAGAGAGAGGGAAGGAAGGAGGGAGGGAGAGGAGAGAGAGAGAGAGAGAGAGAGAGAGAGAAGGAGAGAGAGAGAGAGAGAGAAGGAGAGAGAGAAGGAGAGAGAGAGAGAAAGAGAGAGAGAGAGAGAGAGGGAAGGAAGGAGGGAGGGAGAGGAGAGAGAGAGAGAGAGAGAGAAGGAGAGAGAGAGAGAGAGAGAGAAGGAGAGAGAGAAGGAGAGAGAGAGAGAGAGAGAAGGAGAGAGAGAAGGAGAGAGAGAGAGAAAGAGAGAGAGAGAGAGAGGGAAGGAAGGAGGGAGGGAGAGGAGAGAGAGAGAGAGAGAGAGAGAGAGAGAGAGAGAGAAGGAGAGAGAGAAGGAGAGAGAGAGAGAGAAGGAGAGAGAGAGAGAAAGAGAGAGAGAGAGAGAGAGGGAAGGAAGGAGGGAGGGAGAGGAGAGAGAGAGAGAGAGAGAGAGAGAGAGAGAGAGAGAGAGAGAAGGAGAGAGAGAGAGAGAGAGAAGGAGAGAGAGAAGGAGAGAGAGAGAGAGAAGGAGAGAGAGAGAGAAAGAGAGAGAGAGAGAGAGAGAGAGAGAGGGAAGGAAGGAGGGAGGGAGAGGAGAGAGAGAGAGGGAGGGAGAGGGGAGGGCAGGGGAGGGGAGAGGAGAGGAGAGGTGAGGAGGGAGTGAATTCCAGGCACAAGGACCCACCAGGAACAGTGCCATGGAGTTGAGAGATGGAGGGCAGTATAAGGAATGGTGAGGAGGCCTCTATAAGATAGAGTGAGAGGAGGAAAAATTTCCAGTGAGGCTGGAAAAGTAGGCTGGGGCCAAGTTATAAGAGGTTTAAAAAGCCAAACGGAGGAGTTTATATCTGATCACAGAAGCCATAGGAAACGGTGGAGTTGGATGGATGCTTGAGGGAAATCACGGTGGCAGCTTTGGGAAGGGTGAATTGGAGTGGGTTAAGGCTGGAGGCAGGGAGACTGTTTGGGAGGCCCTAGTCTAGGTGAGGAATGATGGGGGCCTGAACCAATATGGAGACCACATGAAGACCTATGGGAGAGCTGTAGAGTGAGAAAGGGCGCTCTGCAGGGTGGGAAACCCAGGATAGCGCTGAGGTGAGTAGCCAGGGAGCCTGGAAGAATGACTGACTTCAGCAGGAAGCCAGCCCTGGGACATCCCTGGGGTCGGGAGCCTCAGGCTGTGATGGGGTAGAGGCGGGGTAGGGACTATTCATAAGGACTCAGCACCGGATGGGAGGAGTCAGGGACAGACTTGGATCAGAGGATCGTAGGGAAACTGAGGCTCAGAAAGGAAAAGTAACTTGCCCAAGGTGAGTTGAAAGCAGAGCCAGAATTGGAACCTTTCAGGAATTAGTGACCATCTGCCTCTCTGGGTTTTTACCTTAGAGATGGGGATGGGGATTAAACCCCAGGTCATATCTCAAGATCCTTTTGCTGTCGTCTTCACTTACCCTGTGACCTCACTGTGCCTCAGTTTCCCCCTCCTCTATGATGGGAAGAATCAGCCCTACATCAATATCCAAGGGCTTGGGGGAGCATGAATAAGTACAAAGCAGCCCAGGGCCAAGGGGGCCCTGGAAAGTTTTTGTTACTCATTCCTCTAGATAGGGGCATGCTTCTACTACCCCCCAAACCCCTTTTCTTCAAAATCTCCAGAGAGATTTTACCACCTGCCCCTCTAACCTGTCTAACCACAGTACTTCTTTCTAGCTGCAGTTTTAGCCTGTTCCCCATTTTAGTCACTCAACAGGGATTTGTTAAACTCCTTTTACATGCCAGACAGCATGCAAGTCAAGAGCAAAATTGTCCCAGTTTACCCTCAAGGAGCCAGTATTCAAACAGGGACAAAACAGAAAGTCCCTGTAGAATTCAATTTAATTCAACAAAGATATATGGGGAAGGCTCCTGCCTTCATGGAATTTAGATTCTTCTAGGGGGGTGGGATAAGACACAGATAAGTAAATACAACTTTATTTGGGGTTGGGAAATCAGGAAAGGCAGCTGGTGGTACAGTGGATGGAGCTCTGGGCTTGGAGTCAGGAAAACCTGAGTTCAAATCCAGCTTCAGGCACTTACTAGCTGTGTGACCCTGGGCAAGTCACTTAACCTCTGTTTGTCTCAGTTCCCTCAACTGTAAAAAGGGGATAATAATAGCACCTACCTTGCAATACCTTTGTGAATGTCAAATAAGATACTATTTGTAAAAAGCACTTGGCACACACAGTAGGTGCTATATAAATGCTGATTCCCTTCCTTTATTGCCCATAAGAGTGAGGTGAGCCTTGAATGATGCTAAAGGTTCTTGGAGGCAGATGTGAGGAGGAAGTGCATCCCTGGCAGGGGTCACAGTCTGTGCAAAGGCATGGAGAAGGCATTTTGAGGACAGGGAAAAGTTACTGAACCAGTCTGGTTGTAGAGAGTGTGTAAAAGAGTAACACAAAGTGTATCTGGAAAGGCAAGTGGGAACCAGATTAGGAGGAGCTTTAAATGCCTAGCTGAAGAATTGTATTTTGCTCTAGGGACAATAGGGAGCCCCTGATGGTTCTAGAGCAGGTGTGACATGATCAGAACTGTGCTTGAGGAAAGCTTTTGGCAGTGTTTTGAGGTTGAGGTGTACATGGGACTGCCAAGTGGAGCTGGTGACTATCAGGGTGAGACCTGAGTGCAAGAAAACAGGTATGGATTTAGGATTTGGGAATTCTCTGGGCAGAGATAATAATTAAACCCATGGGAATTGAGATCACCGAGAAAAAGAGTGGAAAGCAAAGACTCTTTACCTGGGGCCAAGGACCCCCACAAGGGGCCTGTGAATAGACTTCAAAGGGTCCATGAACATGGGTGGGGGGAAAGCCCTTTATTTTCACTAGCCTCTAGCTGAAATTTGACATTTCTTTCAATTTTGAAATTAAAAATAACACTTTTCCCCCCGGTGAATGGATTCCTAGGCTTAAGCAGACTGCCAAGGAGATCCATTATATAAAAAATAAGGTTCAGAACTTCTTGTGGGACAGAGTCTTGGAGTGGCCCACAGTGAGCAGGTGTGGCGGGGCTACAGAAGAGGAGCAGGTGGAGAGGGAGGAGGTTGGGAGGAGCCAGGGTAGAGCAGGAAGGCTTGGTAGATTATGTGAAGAGCCCCAGAAAGGACAGATGGAATGAGGACCCTCAGATCTAGACGTTAGCGAGAGCAATTCCAGTTGAGTCCAGAGTCTGGAAGCCAATTGTCACCGAAGGTTGAACCAAGAAATGGTTGGGCCAATGGATCCTCCTGGACTTGAGAGAGAGGGGCCAGACTATACAAGAATGGAGGAAGGCTCGGGCATGTTTGTAGACAGCAGGAAAGGGGCCACTGCATGAGGAAAGGTGGAAGATGGGGATGAGGGTCAGAGAGATTGAGGGAGCAGGCTCCAGGGGGCTGTGAGAGGGGCTGGGATCAAGGACACAAGAGCGGAGAGTGACCCTAGCCTGGGAGCCGGGAGTAAAGGAGAAGAGAATTAGGGGGTGGGTATGAGAGAACAAGAAAAGAGATGACTACGGCAGATGTGAAGAGTCAGAGGAGCTGGATTCAAATCCTATGTCTGACCCTGGCCTCAGTTTCCTCACCTGGAAAATGAGGAGGTCTCTGAGGCCCATCTAGCTTTGGGTACAGGAAGCTGCTGTGAAGGCAGCTTCTGTTTTCTCAGTAAAGTGGGAGCTCAGAAGGGCTTAGTATTTTGTAGAGATCAGAAATAGCTGTTCACCACGATCTGAACAATCCGTGGACACACTCCCCTCTCCCCTTGACTTTCTTGCCACCATGCTCCTTCCCCCACCAGACAGACGGACAGACAGACACACAGATGGACAGACAAACACTCACATGGACACACGTGCAGACATTCAAACGGCCACCCCCTCCCTGAGGGTGCTTCACAAGCCCTGTGCCCGCCCCTGCCAGCACCAGAGTCCTGAGCAGCCCCAGTCCTGGCTTGGGAAAAGGGGCATTGGGGCAGGGTGGGAGAGGCCTCCAGGACTTACCCAGCACAAAGGACACAGGGATGAGCTGAGCGTATTTGTCACAGTACAAGGCTAGCTTCTCAAAGAGCAGCCTCTGGCTCTCACTAAGGATCAGTCTGAGAAAGAAGGGAGAGAGGGAGGAGGTCACAGTAAGCATGACAATGTGGCTGGGGGAGAAGACAGGGCACCAGAAGATCAGGAAGATCTGGGTTCAAGTCCTGTCTCAGGCACTAACTGCCCCTGGGCAAGTCACTTAGTCAACTAACATTTCTTAAGGACTGACCAACTAGGTGCCAGGCACTGTGCTAAGTGTTGAAGAGAGTGCCTGCTCTCAGGGAGTTCCCAGTCTAAAGGGGAGACAACACGCAAACATTCTATACAGGATAATTTTGAGATGACGAACAGAGGGAAAACCCTAGAGGGGAGGGGGATCAGGGTGGGCTGCTGACCCCCAGAAAATACCCATAAGAATGTGCCTACAAAAGCCAGTTGATTACTGGCTGTGTGACCCTGGGCAAGTCACTTAACCCCAGTTGCCTCACACACACACACACACACACACACACACACACACACACAATTAAACAAAAGCCAGTCAATGTCCTTCCTCTTCCTTGGACCAGAGAAGCCTGCAAGCCCCCTTGTGCAGCCATGGCTTCCCAGAGGCTGGGCTGGAAGGCTCCTCCCAGCTCTGATATGCTAAAGTTCCTCCAAACCCTGACGTTCTATGTTCTGGGTTCTAAAATCCCTTCCAGTTCTGAGATTCTTTATTCTCAGGTCCCTTCTAACCTTGATTTTCTATGATCCAAGGTTCCTTCCAACTCTGATGTTCCATGTTCTAAGATTTCTTCTAGTTAACATTCTAGGTTCTAAGGTTCCTCCAAACCCTGACATTCTGTGTTTTGCATTCTAAAATCCTTCCCAGTTCTGTGATCCTTTATTCTCAGGTCCCTTCTCACCTTGACTTTCTATGATCTAAGGTTCCTTCCAGTTCTGATGTTCCATGTTCTAAGATTCCTTCTAGTCGACATTCTAGGTTCTAAGTTCTAAGGTCTCTTTCCCAGCTCAGACATTCTCTTTTCTAAGGTTCTTCCCAGCTCTAATGTTCTGGGTCCTAAGGCTTCCCTCCCAGCTCTCTGCCTTCCCTACTTCAGACTCACCTGTAAATCATGCTAATGGTGAAGTAGCAGAGGATGAAGATGGAGAATTCACAGTAGAGGAGTTTGTAGATGCTCCCTCGCCATTGCAGCAGGAGCCTGGAGAAAGTGCCCAGGTGGACATTTGCTACCCGGTTGGTGTAGGTGACGGTCATGAGGCTCCTGGGTCAAGGAGAAGCCGAGGGGTGGGACCCCCAGCAGTAGCAGCAGCAGCAGCAGCGGCAGCAGCGGAAGGGAGCCAGGGGCAGGGGGCAGGATGACCATGAGTGGGTTAGATTTGTCAACAGATGAGCCACCTTTGGGGGGTGTTTCCCCAAGACCTGGGGGAATGTGGCCAAGCACTGGCTGCTAAGATGGAAGCCTTGGAGCTGGCGGGACCCTGTACTTCCCATTACATGCCCTCAGCCCACCACAGTTTGCTTCCACTCCTAAGGCAGAGACTTCTGTCCTCTTGTCTCTTTCCCCCCTGGCTGGAGAAACTCAGAACCAGGAGATTTTGCTCTGTGTCCCTTGCCCTGACACATATCCCTCCAAATGCCCGTCTTTCCAAAGCTTATTGGATCGTATGTGTGTCACACGTGTTACTCTACAGGTATATGCATATGTCCAGGGGTGTCTGTGTATGTAATGTGCTCGTGTGGGTATGCAGATAGCAGGTTGGTGCCACACTACCAGTCACCCATGTATCCTTACTGGCTAAGCCCTATCATGTCCACATAGCTCCCAAGGCACCCCTTTGTTCCCAGGAAACAACCCCCACCCTCTCCCCCCATACTCACAGGTGGGATGTCCGCCTACTGCCAGTGCCTGGGAATGTTTGGCTGCTTGGTGCCCAGGGAACCAGCTGCTATTGTCCCCCTCCCCCTGGATCCCTCATCCCCACTCCCTGCTCAGGGAGGCTGTCTTGACCAAACCCCAGTGAGCTGGGCCCCACTGCCAGCCCTGGTCACTTGATTCCCTAATCTCTATTCCTTCCACAAAGGAGGCTCTTGTCTCTGCTCAGCTCTCTGTCTAATCTCCCAGCTAAAGCCTGCTTGGTTTCCTGCAGCATCCCTGCTCCTCAAACCCACCTCCACCCACACTCCCTTCCCTGGGGCCTGGGGCCCCCTATAATTCTTTTCTGCTCCCCCTGCTGCCCACGTGGCTGGAGTGATGCCCCACACACTTTAATCAGGGCAGGAAGGATCAGCGCCCAGACCCACCTCCCCTAATGTTCCTAGCCTAGGGGAGGAAGAGGAGGTGAAGAAGGCAGTGTGTGTGTAGGGAGGGTGGTGGGGGTGTAGCCGGGACTCATTAAAACTTCAATCCCAGCATAAACACCTTGCTATGGCCTGAGGAGCCCTTCTCTCAGTGAAGCTATCAACCAGGAGAAATGGACAGGGGTTGGAGGAAGGAGGGAATAAACATTCATCAAGCATTTTCAGAGGAGGGGGAGGAGGAGGAGGAGGAGGAAGGGAATCTGGCACATGCCACTGGTTTGGCCTGAGGTGAGCAAGACTGTTAACATATGGTACAATAGAAATCACTATTTCTGAAGTCAAGGATCTGGATTAAAATCCTACCCCTGATATTTACTACCTTTGTGGCCTTGGACCAGTCATTTCTCTTCCATGGGACTCAGGTTCCTCACCTTTAAAATGAGAGGCTTGGACTAGAGGCCTCTGAGGAGTCCCTTCCAAGCTCTAAATCTGTGATCCTGCCACTTTCATCGAAGAAGTCCTTGAAAGTCTCAGAGGACCCCCCACCCTTTCTCCCCTCCCCAGACCTGGTGGCCATGGATGAGATGCACTTAGTCCTGGGAAAGGACAAGCACTGGGACAACCCAGATCCCTGCCCACCCTACACGGCTGCCACTGCTGAGTTCAAGCCGGCCTCCTTCCTGTTCAGAAACTCAGCATTCCTATTGCCCTCCCAGGAAACTTGTAGTAGGTAGGAGCCCCAAAGCGAGTGTGGCACAGGGCCTGGGGCTTCTCTCCCGACCCCCACACACTCTGGCAGGTTGTGTCCCCAGAGGGTAGCCTAACTATGTCTTCCTTCAGGGTTCTAGAGGAGCCTGAGTGGCTGAAAAGTGGTTATTTATAGTAGTATAGTTCTGGAGCCCCCACTGGTGTGTCACCCTTGCACCAGATATCAGTTGATACCAATTAGGCAGCCAGGTTTAATTAGCTTTCAGGAATGGGTATTTCTTAAAGTTTTAGAGTCAGAACAGTCGGTATAAAACATCTCTTCAGATGGAGGGAATGTTCTTCCACAAGAACATTCTTCTTATGCCGGTGTTGTCTTTTCTGCTCTGGATTTCTTCTTCCCCCGCTCCTTCCGGCTCTGAGATGGGTTGTGGGCCTTCCAGAAGGCACAGTCAGAGAGGGATAGCAGCTGTTTAGACCTGGGCTTTTATAGTGTGACCCAGAAGGGAGAGGGCCAGGAGTCCCAAGGAGCCAACTTGGTCTTTCTTGGTCATTACTTGGGCTGTCAAGAGTTTGTGGGTGAGGGTTTCTTTGGAACTTCCTTTTCTTCTCTAGGCATGTGGTACAGTTGTGGAGTGCAGCTCTGTCTGGTGTAGGGATCTCAGTCCTCTCTGCTCAGTTTCCTAAAGTCAGCCTTTAATAGTTCATGTCTTCCTCTTCTGATTTCCTGAGAAATTTGGTTTCTCTTCCTTGCTCTACTCTGAACTTACATCTAGTTCAGCTGGTGGACCTGAGCCTAGCCATCCTTTAGAAAGCGATGTAATTAGCCTCTCTCTGTTTGCTGTTCCAGACTTGATGGGAACAAAGAGAAAGGAGAAGGAAGGCCTGTTCAAAGTGGCCCCATCTTTTCCGGCACACAATGGTGGGGGGAGGTGTGAAGAATTCACAGATTCCACAGTATCACTCAAATCTCAAAATCAAATATGCATTTTTTGGACAGGACCAATGCAGGAATTTATTTTATTTATTTATTTTTAGGAATTTATTTTGATAGATTGTTCACATTTATTACAAGAGTGTTTTTTCTTTTTTCTTTCTTTCTTCTTCTTCTTCTTCTTCTTCTTCTTCTTCTTCTTCTTCTTCTTCTTCTTTTTTGCGGGGCATTGGGGATTAAGTGACTTGCCCAGGGTCACACAGCTAGGAAGTGTTAAGTGTCTGAAGCCAGATTTGAACTCAGGTCCTCCTGAATCCAGGGCCGGTGCTTTATCCACTGTGCCATCTAGCCGCCCCCAAGAGTGTTTGTTTGTTTTTTAATGGTGCACAGCATATGGAGAAGGGAGAGAAAATTGATTTTTGCTTATGGAAAATAGATTAATTTGGAAAAGTTTCAGAATTCCAGCGTTGGAAGGGTTCTCAAAAACCACGTCAGTGGTTTACATGTCTTGTTTTATTTGTTCACAATCGCCTTGTAAGGTAGGTTTCTATTTTACAAATGAAGAAACCAACTCAGGAAGATTATTAAGAAATTTGCCCATCATTACTAGGAAGTTTCTGAAGCTAAATTTGCACCTGGGTCTGCCTGACTTCAAGTCCAGTGGTCTGTCTGTCTGTCTGTTTCTGTGTGTGTGTGTGTGTGTGTGTGTGTGTGTGTGTGTGTGTCTCTGTATCTGTATCTGTCTGTCTGCCTGTCTGTCTCTTTCTGTTTGCGGGGAAATAAGGGTTAAATGACTTGCCCAGGGTCACACAGCTAGTAAGTATCAAGTGTCTGAGGCTAGATTTGAACTCAAGTCTTCCTTAATTCAGGGCCAGTGCTTTATCCACTTCGCCACCTAGCGGCCCCTACTGATCTCCTTATTATGTGACATTGCCTCTCACCTCGTCACATTCATAACTGGATGGGAATCCTCTCCATCACATCCTAGACAAGGGGTCATCTAAGTATCTGGAATGAGGGGGAGCCCAATACCTTCTCATGTTGCCCATCCCACTTTGGGCAAGCTCTGTTAGGAAGTTTTCCCTAACATTGAGCCTAAATCTCCCTCTCTGTCATTCCCCTTCCATTGTTTCTAGTTTTCCCTTCTGGAGCCAAATGAGGAGGAGTGTGTGTGTGTGTGTGTGTGTGTGTGTGTGTGTGCAGTGGATAAGTCCTGGACCTGGAGTCAAGGAAACTTGAGTTCATATCCCCAAAGGACTATAAAACTTTATATACCCTTTGATCTAGCAATATCACTGCTAGGTCTATATCTCAAAGACATAAAAAAGGAAAAGGAGCTATTGCACAAAAATATTTAAACCAACTCTTTTTGTGGTGACTTAGAATTGGAAATTAAAGGGATGCTTAGCAATTGGGGAATGACTGAACAAACTATGGTATATAATGGTGATGGAATATTATTGTGCTATAAGAAATAACAAGCAGGGTGATTTCAGAAAGGCCTAGAAAGACTTATATGAACTGATACAAAGTGAAGTGAGCAGAACCAGGAAAACATTGTACATGGTAACAGCAACATTGTTGGATGAAGAACTGTGAATTACTTAGCTATTTTTAGCAATACAATGACCCAAGACAATCCCAAAGGATTAATGATAAAACGTACTACCCACCTCCAGAGAATGAACTGATATTGATTGAATACAGACTGGAGGATGCTATTTTTCAATTTCTTTATTTCATTCCTTTTAAAAATTCTAGTCTTCAGGGGTAGCTAGGTGGCACAGTGGATAAAGCACCAGCCCTGGATTCAGGAGTACCTGAGTTCAAATCCGGCCTCAGACACTTGACACTAACTAGCTATGTGACTCTGGGCAAGTCACTTAACCCTCATTGCCCCGCGCAAAAAAAAAAAAAAATTCTAGTCTTCTTGTAAAAAATGACCAATATAGAAATGCTTTACATAATTGCACATGTATAACCTATATCTAATTGCTTATTGCCTCAGGCAAGGGGAGAATAAAGAGGGAGGGATACAATTTGGAACTCAAAACTTTTTTTAAAAATGTTAAAAAATTGTTTTAACATGTAATTGGGAAGACAGGTAGGTGGCTCAGTGGATAAAGCACTAGCCCTGGATTCAGGAGGACCTGAGTTCAAATCCGACCGCAGACACTTTGACATTAACTAGCTGTGTGACCCTGGGCAAGTCACTTAACCCTCATTGCCCCACAAAAACCCCAAACAAACCAAGAATAAAAACATATACATATATGTATATATATACATAAATGTATATATTTTTAAAATACCTGAGTTAAGATTCCACCTCAGACACTTACTAGCTGTGTGACCCTGAGCAAATCACTTAAACTCTACCTGCCTCAATTTCCTCATCTGTAAAATGGGGATAATAACCCTGTTTGCAGATGAGATTCAAGTGATAGCATTAAGCTTCAGAGTACTCCTCAGTAAAATCCATGGTCACTTGAAAGAGATAAACTTAGCCATGTAAACTGAAAAAAAAACCCAACAAAGCAGATGAAAAATGCCTATTGCTCTGATAACAATGTATAGATATAAGAGTCTACCAAGTATTCATAGTAGTGTTTTTTGTAGCCACAAAAAGTACCAAGAACAAAGGGAGGGCCCATTGACTGAAGAATGATTGAACAAGTCACGGTACATGAATGGAATGGAATAGAATTAAGCCATAAGAAAAGACACCTGTAGGAGAGCCTGAGAAGCATGGGAATCTTTCAACCAACTGATGCAGAGAGAAGTAAGTAGAATTTGGAAAGTAAAACATTGTAATGTCAATAATGGAAGTGAAAAGACAAATGAAACAAAGCATAATGAATGTAATTATAATGACCCAAGTTGGCCCTGGAGAAGAAACAAGGAAATGCACCTCCCTCTTTTGGTTGGAGAGGTGGGAAACTATGGGTGCAGAATGTTGAATACATCATCAGATGTCGTTATGGCAGAAGATGGTTTTAATTGTTTTACTTTGTTATAAGGAAAGGCTCACTTGGTCATGGGCATGTATGACTAGGCGTAGGGAGGAGGTACCAACATCTGGAAATACATGGATTATAAAAACAAAAGGGTAGAAACAGGGTCTGGGCCTGAGAGTTCATTGATATGGGAAACTGCTAGATGAGGGAACTCCCTCTGCCAATGCAGATTGCACCCCCTTTACAATTGATCATGTTAGAGAATTGTGTGAGGCTTAATTGAGAGGTTTAATGACCTGTGGGCAGCATGTGTCACGGGAGGGACAGCAGGAACAAAAGGCATCCCTAAAACTTTATTTATTTATTTTTTAGTGAGGCAATTGGGGTTAATTGACTTGCCCAGGGTCACACAGCTAGTAAGCGTCCTAAAACTTTAAATTAAATTAAAGATAAAGTCATTTGGTGGGTCTGAGTTGAGGGCAGTGCATTTCCAGTGTTCATAATTTGTTTCAGTGGCAATGAAGGCAGCTGAAGCAGGCACTGTGGAGAGCCTAGAGCTTGGTCAGCATCCCAGACACCAAGGTCACCTGACCTATCCTGGCCCATTGCTGGGTCATCTTGAGTTTTGTCCTTCCACTGGACTTCAGTGACTCTGGAAGAGAGAGTAAGGCCTATGACCTTGTGTAGCTCTGCCTCACTTCAATACAATTTTTTTAAATCATAAAAGTATTTTTTTCCAGTTATATGTAAAGATAGTTTTCAACATTTGTTTTCTCTTTTTTGTTTGTTTTTTTATTTTTTGTGGGGCAATGAGGGTTAGGTGACTTGCCCAGGGTTACACAGCTAGTGTCAAATGTCTAAGGCCAGATTTGAACTCAGGTCTTCCTGAATCCAGGGTTGTTGCTTTATCCACTGTGTCACCTAGCTGCCCTCAAAATTTGTTTTCATAAGATTTTTAGTTCCAAATTTTTCTCTCTCCCTCCCTTCCCTTCCCCTCCCCAAGAAAGAAAGGAATCTCATATAGGCTATATATGTACAATCACATTAAACATATTTCTGTATTAGTCATGCTATGAAAGAAGAATCAGAACAAAAGGGGAAAACCTCAAAAAAGAAAAAAAACACAACAACAACAAAAGTAGAAACAGTATGGTTCAATCTGCATTCAGAATCCACAGTTCTTTTTTTTGGTTGTGAAGAACATTTTTCATCATGAGTTCTTTGGAATTGTTTTGGATCATTGCACTGCTGAGAAGAGCCAAGTCTATCCCAAATGATCACCACACAATGTTGCTGTTACTGTGTACAGTGTTCTCCTGGTTCTGCTCACTTTACTCAGCATCATCCACTTAAGTCTTTCCAGGGTTTTTTTTTGTTTTGTTTTGTTTTTGTTTTTGTTTTTTTTGCAGAGCAATGGGGTTTAAGTGACTTGCCCAGGGTCACACAGCTAGCAAGTGTCTGAGGCTGGATTTGAACTCAGGTCCTCCTGAATCCAAGGCTAGTGCCTTATCCATTGCACCCCCTAGCTGCCCCCAAGTCTTTCCAGGTTTTTCTGAAATCTGCCTGCTCATCTCAATACAATTTCTATGCAAATCATCACCCCTGATGTCATTGGTCCCCTTTGAAAATGAAGGACAAGCAAGAATAGCAGTGAAGCTGGTAAAAGAAATCTCTCCACAAAAACTCCACAAAGCAAACACTGATTTGGGGTCTACTCTGAGAGGCAGTGTGGGGGAGCCAAGGTGAGGCCGCCTCTACTCTAGGAAGACCCGAGTTAAAGTCAAGTCGTGACTCTGAGGACTACTTGATCCTGGGCAGGTCTCCCACTCTCTCTGTGCTCCAGAAGCTGCAGAAAAGGAACCAATTTACATCAGTGAAGGGAACGTGCTCACTGTAGGAGTCCCTAACAGCAATGACATCACAGGTTACTTACTCTCCCACCTCAGCCCCCTCCAAATGCACAAAGTTCCATGATCCTCTGTTACGAGGGTGGGCCACTGGGAGACTATGAAACTGGCTGTAGACCCAAGGTTGCCCAGAGGACCACAGAATATTAAAAGACCTTAAGGAATGCCTGGGTGGGGTAGATCCTTTACTAGGGAGGAGAGGACCGAGATGGACCTCTATCAGCAGCCATGGGAAGACTGCCCTTATCAGGGAGTTCATGGATCCATTATTATATGGCTTATGGGCACACCCCTCCCTCCACAAACCTTCAATGACTCCCTATTACCCCTGAAATGAAGTTCAGACTCCTCACCCTGGCATTCAATGACAGTGGAAAGACTGTCCAGTGCAGGAGAAGCCTCTTTAACACACACATAGGTAAGCAAAGCATTGAACCAGACCGATGGAAAAGGGGGATGGGGGTGGGGTTACAGGTGCAGGTCTGGACTTGGCTGATGTGTCAGTACATGTTGATGAACTGTTTCCCCCACCCTCACTCCCACCGCCCTCCCCCACTTTTTCATCCTTTGTGATAAGGTCGAGCTCTCTGGGAGGATGGAGGGATGTTGGGGAGATGGATGTGATGTGGAAACCAAAGGTATCATTAAAATTTTTCTAAAGTATAAAAACACACAGACAAGAAATAAAATTAAAATAAAAGCACACATTACAAGAAATATGCAAACTGTCAAAAAGAGGAGAAAATAAAGGAAGGAAAGAAGAAAGGAAGGAAGGAAGGAAAGAAGGAAGGAGGGAAGGAGGGAAGGAAGGAAGCAAGGAAGGAAGTATATATGTACAGAAGGAAGGAAGGATGCTACAACAAACACAGGATTACCCCCCTCTCTATCCCCAGAGAGTTTCCTTCCCAAAGCCAGCCTCCCTCAGCTAGAAGGGCCCTCTGAGGTCAAGTCCAGGCTCCTCATTTTATAAATGAGGGGGTTTAACTAGATGACCTCTGGGGCTCCCAATCATTGAGCCCACAAACAGGCTGGGCTGCATTTGGGAAATGGTCGAGGCTTTTACAGACTAAGGATTTTCCCCTGAAACAAAGGACCATCTTCTTCATTGCTAACCCGAGCCGAAACCAGAGCAGGGCAATGGGGTTTGTCCCAGAGAGCCAACTTTAGAGGGGGCCAGAAAACACTGCTATTCCCCCCCCCTCAAAATAGATCAAATGTGTAGATGTGCTGTCCAGCCTTAAAGCCTTTCTGAATTCCCCCGGCAGAGTTCCAGGCCTTCCCCTCCCCCAGTGTCCCAAGGCCCAGGGAGTTTGGGAAAGGCAGGTCTAGATAACCCCATGCTCTCTATTTTCTCCATCAGGGCTCCAAAGCAGGAGGGGAACTTGGAGAGGACTCTGGACTGCAAGTCCTTGCCTCTCCGAGAGTGGCCACTGGAGGGCACCTCAGCCCCAAGGGCCCCCCCGCTGCTGGCTCTTGACCTTTCCCCTTTCTCCTGAGAAAAAGGTCTGTGTTGGGGCAGCTAGGTGGCCCAGTGGATAAAGCACCGGCCCTGGATTCAGAAGAACCAGAGTTCAAATCCAGCCGCAGACACTTGACACACTAGCTGTGTGACCCTAGTCAAGTCACTTAACCCCTATTGCCCTGAAAAGAAAAAGAAAAAAGAAAGTCTGTGTTGTGAGTGCAGCCTGAGTCCCCTTAAGATGGGTTGGGGAGGGGGCAGCTAGGTGGCACAGTGGATAAAGCACCGGCCCTGGATTCAGGAGTACCTGAGTTCAAATCCAGCCTCAGACACTTGACACTTGCTGGCTGTGTGACTCTGGGCAAGTCACTTAACCCCCATTGCCCCACAAAAAACCAAAAACAACAACAACAACAACAAACCCCCCCAAACAAACAAAAAGATGGGTTGGGGAGAGGAGGGGTAGGTGACACAAGGTGGGTGGTGGAAAGAACCCTAGATTTAAAGCCAGGGAGGCACGGAAAGGCTACTTCCACACCTCCCCCACCCCCTCTTTTTTTTTTTTTTTTGCATAGCATATCATTCCCCTCCCTCCCCAACTGATTGATCGGTTTTTGCTGAATTTTTTTTTCTTCTCTTCCTTTAGGAAAAAAAAAATCCTTGTTATAAGGATTAGCTCTGGGAGAGGGAAGGGGAGGAATATAGAGGAAAATATAGATGATGTAAAAATAAAAAAGATCAGTAACTATTTTTGTTTGTTTGTTTTGTTTTTTAGTGAGGCAATCGTGACTTGCCCAGGGTCACACAGCTAGTAAGTGTTAAGTGTCTGAGGCTGGATTTGAACTCAGGTACTCCTGACTTCAGGGCTGGTACTCTATCCACTGTGCCACTCTGCCACCCTTCTCTGGGTCTCAGTTTCCTCATCTATAAATCAGGCACTAATTCTCCCTAGGGTGTGATGTTTGAAGAGTGCTTCTTGTAAAGTCAAGAGACTCTGGTTCATATTCTGGGTCTGAGCCTTTTTCCCTGGCTGACTCTGGGAGAGTTCCCTCACCTGTGGCATGTACCTCAGTGTCCCCATTTGTAAAATTGAGACAAGAAGTCTCGGACTGCTTCATTGATCTTTCCAGGGCAATGAAGGTTAAGTGACTTGCCCAGGGTCACACAGCCAGTAAGTGTCAAGTGTCTGAGGCTGGATTTGAACTCAGGTCCTCCTGAATCTAGGGCTGGTGTTTTATCCACTGCATCACCCAGCTGCTCCCTGCTTCACTGATCTTTTGATGGCCTCGCCCTTCCTGACCTCTCTTTGGTCTTTGGCACTGCTGACCACCCTCTCTGCTCCCGAGCACTTTCTCCTTTCTGAGTTCTCACCCCCCCATTTGTTCCTCCTCCTCTGCTCCAGCTTGGTCCTCTTTTCTGGGTCTTCATCCAGGCTCTGCTCCCTAACTGTGGGGGTCCCTCCAAGGCTCCGTCCTAGGCTTCCTTCTCTTCTCTCTCTACTCATGATCGCATCAGCTCCAAGGGAGCTAGAATGGAAGCAAAGTGAGGGCAGGGGTAGTTTTATTTTTGTCTTTGTTGCTGCAGCCCTGGCTCAGTGCCTGGCACATAGTAGGTACACAAAAATACTTATTGAGTTGTAAGGAAAACGTTTGAAAGAGCTTTGGGAATGTGAGCTCTTATCAACATCAAATGTCATTAGTGATATTTACGAGTCTAATAACTCATTTTATAACATATTATAAATAATGTTTTAGAGATCTGTGGTCTCTTTAGCCTCATCGAATAACTGATTGTTTTATCATATATTATAAATAATACTTCAAGGATCTGTGATTTCATTAGCCTAGGTACACACTCCCTTTGCATACACCTTAAGCCTTCTGAGATTTTGTGGATACTTTTTGAGAGTAATCAGTTGTGCCTGAAACATCTCTCTCTCTCTCTCTCTCTCTCTCTCTCTCTCTCTCTCTCTCTCTCTCTCTCTCTCTCTCTCTCTCTCTCTCTCTCTCTCTCCCTCTCTCTCTCTCCCCAAGCTGAAGATGAGACAATTTATAGAATAACAGTGTTAAATTAATTAAATAAAATATAATAGCATTTTTCTAATCATCTGTCTAGGGAACTCCCATTGTGCAAATTCCCTTTGTTAACACAGAATGACAATTCATCTGGAATTCATAGTCCTGGGGAATGGCCTAGATGATTGGGACCGACCCAGGCAGAGGATAAGGGACTAGTCCAAGGTCAAAAAGATGAAAAAAAAGGTCTTGTAGCCCTAAAGATGAGCCCGCAGAGGGCTCTGCAAGATCAAGGTTACAGGTGACAACTGGTGAGAACCAAGGTCTTTGACTCCAGACCCACACTTTCAACTTGAGGGAAGACTTGAACTTTGGTCTTCCTGACTCCAAGGCTAGACGCCTGTCAAAGAAATCAGGCTTAAGTTGTTAATGCCGTTATTATTGTTATTATTCTTTAGATCTCTATAGCTTTAGATATTATGGTCATAGCAAGGCAGGAATCCCTGGAAGAAAACTGTGGCTGGGCAGGTGAAGGTCTCCAGCCCTCGGAACACTGACATCATCATATACTGGGGTAACCGCAGCAACGGCGATGCATCACAAAGGTCTCCCAACAGCCCCCAGAGGCTCCTGGACAACCACACCAAGGGCTGTCTTATTCAGTAGGCTTAGAGCAGTCTCCCGAGGTGGAGGTGGGCAAAGGAGGGAGGGGCCCTGGGGGCTGCCTAACAAGGCCCCCACCCTGAGAAAACCCCCAGGGCCTAAGGGAGAGGCGCAGAGGGTGGCTGGTTCCCTGAAGACCCCAGGGTCCCTCTGCCCACCCTGCCCACACCTGCCCACCAGGTGAGCAGGTTGCACTTCCACCTGTTTGGGGGTAGGGGAAGAGCAGAGGGCTGGAGAGAGCTAGTGAGAGATGAGAGACCCTTGGACCTGGGGCCAGGCCTCCTGAGCTTCCAGACTCATCATACCTGGGGGCCTGCTGTAAAGGGGCAGCAATACCAAGCCCGACCATCTCTAACCCCATGCTCCATCCCACCACTGTAACCATGGGGAAGCAGTGCAAGAAGCCAAGGCCATCACCTCCTGGGCCCAGAGACCCCTGAGCAGGAAGAACGAGAGAGCCCTGGGGCACCCTTTATTCAGACCAGGACAGCAGACTCCACTTGTGCAATATGAAGTAGACTCAAGCCCCTGAAGCCAACCCGGGGGCCCCGGACCATCCTGGGCCTGGAAGAGAGAGAAGTGGGCCTGAGACTGCCGTGCCCTGACATCTTCTCAGATCCCATGGACGCGACTCAGCTGAGACCTACAGGGTGAGTGCTACTGTGGGCTGAAGGGCTGGGGGCCCTGGCCCAACCCACCGTCCAGGGCCTTGTGAGGCCTTCTTCACTGGACTATAGATTAGAATTGGAAGGGACCTTGGAGGTCATCTCATAAAGCCCCCTCATTTTTTTTGTTTGTTTTGTTTTTGCCAGGCAATGAGGGTTAAATGACTTGCCCAGGGTCACACAGCTAGTAAATGTCAAGTGTCAGAGGCCAGATTTGAATTCAGGTCCTCCTGAATCCAGGGTCGGTGCTTTATCCACTGAGCCATCTAGCTGCCCCCAAAGCCTCCTCATTTTACAGACGCCCAAGGACAGGAAATGGTTTACCCACGGTCAAACAGGGAATAAATGAGAGGGGTGAGATTTGAACTCAGGTCTTCTGGCTCCAGAGATAGAGGACTCTGGCCCTTTGGGAGGCAGGAGATTCTGCCCCTAACTGGGTGTGTCCATGCTAATGATGAGAGTTCATTTTTTTATAACGACTTTCTCACTGCTCCCAAAGGAAGCTGGGAGTCCAAGGGTCTTTTGGTTTAGTCCAGCCCTAGATTTTATTGAAGTGGGGCACTCCCAGCATGGAAAGTCTTTCCTCTGATGAACTAGGCAACTTATTTATAACCCGCCATCTTGACTGGGGCACTGAGAGCTTGAATTAGCTGCCCAAACCCACATAGCTAGTTTTGTGTTAGAGGCCAAGATTCGAACCCAGGTCTTCTCAACTTCAAGGCTAGCTCTCTGAATCCTGTACCAAGGGATGAGGTGAGAATAAAATCATTTCTATTCAGAGCTGGTTGGTTGGACTCTGCTTCCATGTCATTGCTGAAGGTCTCTCAGCCTGGCCCTTTTTATCCATGATAGACTTGGCTGAAGGCATCAATCAATGACACAAAGGTGGGAGAGATGATTAATAGGCTGATTGACTGACTGAGTCAGGATCCAAAAGGACCATGACAAAGGGCCAGAGCTTTGGGCTGACTCAGATACAATGAGATTCAGTAGCGATCATTGTAAAGTTTTGTAATTGGGTACAAAAAACCCCAACTTCACAAGTATAAGATTGGTGGGGAGCCTGGTTGGACAACTGTTCAGAGAAGGATCTGGGGGTTTTAGTGGGTCACAAGCTCAGGATGGGATGTGGTAGCCAGAAATGCTCATGCACCCTTGGGCTGCATTCCAGTTATAGTCCCACTGAACTCTGTATCAATCAGATTTCATTCTAAAGCCCAAGTTTAAGAAAGAGGCTAATTAGCTGGAGAGGGTTGAGAGGAGGGTAACTGTTAAAGAGAAGCCTCAGGGAGAGAAGGGGTCATGGAAAGTGTCTTCAAACATTTGAACTATTTGTTTCAGGCACAAGAGCCAAGAACAAGGAGTGAAAGTTACAAAGAGGATGATGTTAATAACAATAACAAGAGAGTAGTGAATATTTATATAGCACTCACTCTGTTACTGTGCTATATGCTTTACAAATAGTATCTCTCTTGATCCTCACCCCATCCCAGAGAGACAGAGGCTACGATTATTCCCATTTTACTGATAAAGAAAGTGAGGCAAACCAAGGTTAAGTGACATGCCCAGGGTCACACAGCTAGTAAGTGTCTGAGGCCAGATTTGAACTCAGATCTTCCTGATGCCATCCCAAAGATATCTTGAATTCAGTGCTTCTCAAACTGAACTTAATTGTCTTTCTCAACCCTCCCTGCTACCAGACTTCCCATTTCTGTCAAAGGCACCACCATCTTCACAGTCACCAAGGCACATGACATCAGCATAATCGCACTCTATGTATTCCAGATCTCAGTTCTACCTCCCTATCTCCCATCAGACCCCTTCACCTCCTCAAACCATCCTCCTCTGTCACAGCTTTCCTAGATTATTGAAGCAGCAGCTTCTCATCTGTTCTCCGGTCCAACCTCCACCCCGTCCACATGCGGATCTCATCAAGTACCTGCTCTCTCTCAGTAAATATCCATGGCTCCCTATCACCTCCAGGAGCAAATAGAAGTCCCTCTGTTTGGCCTTTAAAACCCTTGATAGCCTGGCTCTAATCTTACTATCCTGGGAGTATAGAGGCCTAGCTTTAGAACCAGAGGGCATCTCAGGTACCTTGGGCTGCCTTTATTTCACAGATAAAGACAATAAAATCTGTTAAATGCCTTGCCCTAGGGTCATCAGGTGGAAGTGGGGGAGTCTAGATTTAACTCCAGGACTTCTGATTCCCAGGCCCGCAGCCCTTTTTGTTATTATTTATTCTTCTTCTTTCCACTTCCTGATCCTTCCCCTGTAGCTAGAACTCTACCTCTTCTGTCTCTCTCACTAGAGTGTAAGATGCTCCAGGGTAGGACTGCTTGGTTCTTGTTCATGCACCCCCAGTGCCTAGCACCGTGCCTGACCCACAGTAGCCACTGTGTGCTTGTTGCGGAGGGGATGACTGTGTGAGTGTGGAGTGAATGGCTGATCCTTATGGAAGCTGGGTCCTTCCTAAAGGGCTCAGTGTCAGAGATGGGGGATGGGCTGGTTGACTTGGACTGTTGGGGTGTTAGTGCTGGGTCTACAAGAAAAGGGGTTAAGAGCAATGCGAGGGATGGGAAGGAAATGGGCATTAATACAGAGCCTACTACGTGCCAGGCACTGTGCTAAGTGCTTCACAAATATTAACATCCACCCTGGGGGTTGTGACATTACTACCCCCAATTTACAGAAGAGGGAATTTAGGCATGCTGAGGTTAAGTGACTTGCCCAGAGTCACACAGCTAGGGAGTGTCAGAGGCCAGATTTGATGAGTTTAAAGAGATCCCATAAGTCTTTTTGATTCTAGACCCAACACACACAATCCGTTGTGGTGCCACTGTTTCTCCAGCTAAGACCAGTGTGGAACCTTTGGGCCTTTTCCCCCACTTCCTGGAAAGGTCCTGAGATAGCATCAGAGCTCAGAACATACCCCGGGCCTGGGTAGGTACTTGGGAAGCTGTTAACGGCTACCTCTCAGCCTGCAGTTGGTCTCCCGGCTAGATAAAAGACAGTGGGATCACCTCCACAGCTGGAAGGGACTGCAGAGAACATCTAGTCTAAACCCCTCATCTTATTAAATGTTTTTAAAAAGGAATTTTCATTCATTTCAGTTAAATCGAAACCTCTCCTTTCCACCTTTCATCCTCCGACAAAAAAGTAAAAACAAAACTCAAAACACAGGCCTCCTGTGAGAAACATGTGGAGATAAGCCAAGCAAATTCCCCAATTTGGCCACTGTCCACGTCTCCCTCTGCACCCCGAGGCCACCGCAGAGCTCTCAGAGGCCTTTTGACATGCGTCCTCTGGAATCGAGGTTAGTCACTGGGTTAATCATAAATCTTGAACCTGTCAACATTGACTGTCTTTAAAGTACTATTGTTGTCGTACAGGCTCCTCTGGCTTCTTCTCACTCCCCTCTGCGCCCTTTCATACGAGCCTTCCCCTTCGTCCTTTCTCACAGCGCGATCATATTCTGTCACCGTCATTTACCATGGTTCATTTCGCTCTTCCCCCATTGGTGAGAATCGCCCCTGTGGTTTCAAGTTCTTTGCCGCCATAAAAGGAGTTACTAAAAGTAAATATAATGTTGAAGACCCTCATCTCCCAGAGGAGGAAAGTGAGACCACGGGGAGCTTAAGTGATTTAGTTACATGAGTTAATGATCTTCTGAGGGGCATTCTGAGGGGCTTTTGGTCCCAGCCTTAGAGAGGCCAGTGGCATGACCTCAGTTGGAGAAGTGACCTTTGCCTGAAGGTCTGAAGGGTGGGAGTCGCAGGATCATTGGTGTCCAGAGGTCTTCTACATGAGGAAACTGAGGCCGGGGGGGGGTGTCAAATGACTTGCCCAAAGCCACTGAACCCCAGCTTTCAAGAGTAGTGTCTGAGCCCCAGCCTCCAGGATAGAGAAGGGCAGATTTCCAGAATCTCTCCTGCTATCAAGAGCAGGGGGTCTCCCTGGGCAGTGCCAACCTTGGGGTTTCCTCTCCTACAGCCCCGAGTTCTTTAGAGAGAGAAGAGCTCTTGAGCTAGACCAGCCTCTAGGAGGGGAACAGGTAAAGCACGTGATTAGTCCAACAGCAAAGGACAAGAGTCTCCCTCAGAGCCTGCACTTTGCCCTCCCCTATTGCCCTGAGTTTTGGGCGGTGTGGCTCCAGTGGTTTGAAGGTGCTGAGACCCAGTGGACCCAATGACCTGAGTGTTTTCCCAAAGTAGAGTGTCTCTGAGGGCTCAGAAAGGGGAAGCTGTCCTGGTGAGCCCACTCCTTCATCCCTGGCTCTGGCTCGCTCTGGGAGAGCCAGGGGCCCCACCCTGTCCAGGTCTGGATAGTCAGCTGAGGTTGCTCAGAGGGCATTGGACACACACCCTTGGACACTGGGACAACCATGATGACTTATGGGATCTAGGAGTGGAATTGAGAGACCACTGTGTACACGGAAACTTGATCGAGGTCACACAGATCATCAGCAGCAAGGCCAGGAACTTAAAGGGTCATGGCATCCACTGCTGGCTCAGAAGATAGAGCCCTGGGCCTGGAGGCAGGAAGATTTGAGTTCAAATCTAGCCTCAGACACTTCCTAGCTTTGTGACTCTGGGCAAGTCACTTTACCTGTTTCTTCATCTGTCAAATGACAATAATAACACCTACCTCCCAAGGCTGTGGCGAGGATCAAATGAGACATTTGTAAAGCACTTAGCACACATGGCCTGTTACATAATAGATCTTATATAAGTGCTAGCTGTTACTGATGATGATGTTTGCTTGAACCCCAATTCTATGGAAATCATAGAATCTGCAGCTGGAACAGCCCATTGTAGTCAAACTCTCCCTATAAACAAAGAGAAAGTTCAGTAAAACTCTGCCTGGCAAGTGTATGTAGCATTTTGTAACCATAGGCCCCCACTTTTCCACCAGGTACCAGGAGGTGGAGAATTATGTTTCTTCCTCTGTTGCCTAGAACTAAGACTTTCTCACAAAGAGCCTGATTAGGTTTCGTCTCTGCATGCTTTTCATTTATGTTATCGAGGCTGTCGTCCGTCCTTCTCTTGGTTTTGCTTGTCGGGTCTGCCTTCGCTCATGTTTTCCCCTATTCCTCCAGGTTATTCCTATCTGTCCTCCCTCATAGGACATTCAGGGACTACAATTTATTCAGCTGCTCCCTGTTTTATGGGCAGCCCCAAAGGTCTGGCTCTGAATTTGGGGGGGGGGCAGGGCAGGCTTTCTTTCCCTGACCTCTCCACTGAGTGCCCTTGAGGTGGTGAGATCACCCGGGCAGAGGAGCTAGGATGGTTCAGTGTCAGGCCTGTGTTTTTCTGATGAAGTCATCCAGCTGGAGGCCCCCTCCTAGATGTCAGCGCCCTGTGGCAAAGCCCCATCAGGGCCAGGCTCTGTTACTGTTCCCAGCTGACACTGGTGTGAAATAAAGCATTGGGAGGCGCAGGAGGTTTCAAGAGGGCCCTGGCTGAGATCACACAGCTCTTAGGAAGGGGCCGACACGTGGACCCAGTGTCTGGGCTCCTCCAGCCAGTCGGTCGTCCTCTGGGCCAGCTCGCCCTATTTGGATACACTGACCCTTCCGGCCCGTACCTTTAGATGTGGACACCTTGGTACTCGCCATCCTGCTTAGGACAAGCTGGACTGTCCGGAAGGCCTCCTGTAAGCTCAGTTCATCAGTCACTCAGTGAGGGAAGAGTCCAAACGGGCCAAGGCCCAGGTCACACGGGGACGAGGCCAGTCCAAAGACCCAGCAAAAAGTGTCTGCTTCACTCTTCCCCAGCTGGGCTCCCTGAGTCCCGCCCCTCCCTTCTCCCCAGACCACCCCCCAGGCCGCTGGTGCCTTCGGCCTGGCCACATCACTAGATCTGCAGGGTTCTTGGTCCTTGTGCAGCCCTTGGGCAGTGAGAGCGCCAGGCCTGGGGCTTCTGGGGCTGCTGGGGCTCCAGCTCCCGCCCCACCCCCGGCTCCCTGACCTTTCTCAGTCCTCTCCAGTGATGGGACAGTGGGCTGGGATTCTAGCCGGACTCTAGCCAGCTGCCTTTTTGAAATCTGAGCTCCCAGATCCCGGAAACCCCTGGGAGAATTCTTAGTGAAAAACATTCCATGCAGTTGTTCAAACATTCCACACAGCTGGCTGCAGGGAGGGGGCGGCCAGGCCTGGAATTTCGGAGGCCTTTAGTTTCTTTCCATTTCCAGGGAAATACATTTCCCAGGAGAGGCCTGGTCCGGGTAGGTGGGCGGGGAGGTCCCTGGCTGCAATGCTCCTCTGCCTTTGACCCACCAGTCCCCGGGATGGTGTTGCGTGGTTGGCTCGAGATGAGCTTAGCCCTTCATTCCTTCTCTGCTCCCCCAGAGATGCCTGCTCCCAGTGTCCTTTCTGGTACCGGGCAGGTGGCCCCTGCTTGCAGCCAGGGCAGAGTGCCAAGCCACCGGCCATTCCTGCAGACGAGCCAGGCCGGAGGCCTCACGGACTGTCCCCTCGTGACTGAGATTGTTGGGTAAGTGGCTGAGATAGAGATTGCTAGGAGCAGCTGGGCACAGGGGTGAGAGCCCTAGGCTGGGAGGCAGCACCACCACCAAATTATCAGGGTGACTGTGGGCAAAGGACTGCTCCTCTCCGGCCTCAGTTTACTCCTCTGTAAAACGAGGGGGTTGGACCAGATGCTCTCCAAGGCTGCTCATTGAGCATTCTGTCCCCTCCTTCCTCTGACATTTTTGTTCTCAGATCCCTTGTAGCTCCAGTATTCTTCAGTATAGACCTTAGCCTAAGGTCCTGCCCAGTTCTGACATCCCATGCTCTGAGGCCCCAGAGCAGTGCCCAGCCCCGACATCTCACAGACGTCCATGCTGTGTCTCCTAAAGTCCTTCCAAGGCCTCCGCCTGGCTGTGGTTCTAACATCCAACTGAGACCCATTTTTTAGTTGTGGTCACACGAGGGACTGAGCAGCCATCAAACTGGGCCCACACTGCTCATCCAAATGCACAAAGCAACAAGTTTGTCTTGGAAGGTTTTATTTGGGGGAGGGCAATCGGGCAGGAGACCTTTCCTCCCTGCATCTCCCATGTCAGTTCTTCTGGGGGACTATCAGTCCCCTCTCCCTTTCAAACCCAGCACATCCTGTTCTTGGTTAAATGTTTCCAGGTGGGACTAAATGTTGACCATCAGGGAAGGTGATGATATGCTAGGGATTTGGCAGTGAGGTTAACCATCAAGAGAAAACAGGAAGGGAAAGATCGGAGCTTGAACTTGATGGGAAATTTACTGGGTTTGCCCAGCTGCAGGAAAGACATCTCCTCCTCCTCTTCCTCCTCCTCCTCCTTCCCTCCCCCTCTCCCCCCACCCTCTTCTGTCCCCCCACTCAATCAGACCTTTCCTTTAAGTTTGGCCATCCTTGAGCAAAGAAAAAGCTGTCAAATCCAGTAGAATGATCAATCCTCCTCCCCAGCCCCAGAGGCTCTTTGTGGTAGACGTTGCTTGAGTATTTATTAAGCACCTACTATGTGCTAAGCACTAGAGATAAAAGAGAAAAATGAAATCATCCCTGCCCATAAAGAGCTTTATAGCTTACTCATGGAGATATTCAAGTGGCATCCAGGATAGGGACAGAGATAAAGCTCGGACTAGTCTTTTTTTTTTTTAATAGCATTTTAAAAAATCATTTTTATTTTCAGTTCCAAATTGTCTCCCCTCTCCTCCATCCCCCACCCCCCTTCATTGAGAAGGAAAGAAAAAGAAAACCCATTACAAATATAATCATATGAAACAAATTTTCACATTAACCTCATTAAAAAAAAAAAGGCAAGAAAGAGAAAAATATATTGTTCAATCTGCCCAGTGAGGCCATTGGCACCTTCTCTTGGAGGTGGGTAGTGTGTTTCATCACGAGTCATTTGGAATTGTGGTGGGTCATTGGGTCAACCAGAGTCATGTGCAATTGTCTGTATGATATTGTTGTTATAACACAAATGGTTCTCCTGGTTCTGCTCACTTCCTTTTGCATCAGTTCATATAAGTCTTCAGGGCCAGTCTTCATATTCTCCTTACAAAGGGCACATCATAGGACAATGGGGAGAGCATTGGTTGGTACAGGCCCTTATCTCTTGTTGCTACAGACTGCTCAGCCTCCCTGACTCACGTCTTTCCTCCACTCAACTGTCAGGGTGATCTTCCTAAAGAGCAGATCCAGCTTGTTACCGCTCCCTATCACCCCAAGGATCTGATATAAAATCCCCTTTTAGCACAGAAAACCCTTTGAAATTTGCTCCCTCCTTCCTTTCCAGCGACCTTCCTCCATCTCCCTGCTGTGCACTCTTCCATCCAATGACAAGGGCTTCCATCTCCAGACTCTGGGCACTTGCTCTGGCTGTGCCCCCTGCCTGAGATGTCCTCCCTCCCTCCTCCCCTCTGCCTCTTGGCTTCCTTCAAGCCCTAGCTATGATCCTATCTTCTACAAGAAGACTTTCCCAATATTCCCTCACACTAGTTCCTTTCCTCCATTCTTTCCAGTGTATCCTATGGATTGCTTGATTATATGCAGTTGTTTTCCCATTGTTCCCCCGCCTCCCTTTAGACTGGGAGCGCCTTGAGGGCAGGAACTATCTTTTACCTCTATTTGTATCCCTAGCCCTTAGCACAGTGCCCAGCACATAGCATATGGATAATATCAGATCGCTTACCTTCTCAGTGGGTGGGGGAGGGGCTAGAGGGAGGGAGAGACTTCAAAATTCGAAATAAAAAAAAGAGAATGTTATAACTAATACATTTTTTAAAGTGGGAAAAAGAGTAGGTCTGATGTGTGAGGCCTGACTTATCCAAGGTCATATGGGTCAGTAACGGGTAGCAGAGCCAGGATCCAAACCCAGCCCTGACTCTGCATCCTCCAGCTGTTGCAGCTCTCTGCCTCCTGTCCATACTCCTCCTTTGGCTCTCACCCATCAGACAGCTGGCCAAGGACATCTGAGTTCATCAGTGTAGGAACCCCAGATCTACAACATAGTTAGTAAAAAGCTGGCTGAGACTCATTGGGTCTCACCCAGTTAGTAATTATCAAAGGTAAGACTTGAACACACATCTTTCACTCCCAAGTCCAGTGCTGGACTTGAAGTCTCTCACCTAGTCTGCTACAGTTAACTTAAACAGTATAAAACCTTGTCTCCTTGACTAGATTGCAAGCCATGGAGGGGGGGTGTCTTATTTCTTTAGCATCCTGAATGGTACAACCCAACACTGTAACCCAGCATATAATCAATGCTCTGACCCTTAAAGCCCATTGCCATCTGGATTCAGCCAACCTTTCCAGGCTGATGGTTCATTGTTCATCCCTCCCTGCCAAACTATCCATCTCTTACCTCCATAATTTTGTACAAGGCTGGTCCTCATGCCTGCTATGTTCTTCCTCCTCACTTACACATGTTAAAACCCCTGGATCCCTTTGAGGCTCAGCTTTTAAGAGGCCCTTCCTGATTCCCCTAGTTCCCAGTGTATATTGGTTTTGTATAGATCCTGCCTTTACTTCTCTGTGAACAGATGTTATCTCTGGTCCAGGGGCTCTTAACCTCTTTGGGGTCCCAGACCCCTTCTCAGAATGAGGTTTATTAAATGCGTATGTAAGAGTGGATTTGAAACCACCCGAATTTTGGCTCCTTGCCTACTGAATCAAACAATTAGAACTGAGAATGGAACAAGACCTGTATACCTCTCTGAATCCATTAAAGTCACTCCCGAAGTAATTTGTGTAAAAGAGGGAAGCTATCTCAGAATTGGGGAGAAAGATTCTGAGCCAAGAGGCTGGAGCAAAGAGAAAACTAAACTGTGCCAGAGAAGGAAGAAATCTAGGAGAGTCATTGGCTTTACAGGTATCTCAGAAAGGAAGACCTGGCTGAGGGGCTGAGAGAAGTCCCAAGAAAAGGTCAACTCTTTTCCAAACAGCCCCTCCCAATGCCTGCCCATCCACATACACTATTAAATGATATTTTGTTTCTTTACCCAAATGTTTCCATGAATTTTGCCTCACCCACAGAGAATCCTGGGGTTAACCAAAGAAAGATGTAGATGTTAGGTTAGGAAGAGAGCCAAACCTCTGCCTAAGTGTTAGGAATTTTCCTAACTGGGGGCTCAGAGCTATTATAACTGAACTTATAACTTGTTTGTTGAAATAAGTGCACTGTGGGGGTCATCTTATTGTCTTCTAAGCTTAAAACAAGCAAATTGCTGTAAAAAGGTGTCACACGTAAACATACAAGATTTATATTGAAATATATTTATCAAGATATTTTTTAAAAAACAAAAAAACTTCACAAAGCCCAGATTAAGAATTTATGCTCAGGGGCAGCTAGGTGGTGCAGTGGATAGAGCACCGGCTCAGTAGGACCTGAGTTCAAATCCAGCCTCAGACACTTAACACTTACTAGCTGTGTGACCCTGGGCAAGTCACTTAACCCCAACTGCCTCACCAAAAAAAAAAAATCCAAAAAAACCCAAAACAAAACAAAGAATTTATGCTCTAGTAAACTCTAAGCTTCTTAAATATAGGACTTTTAATCTTTTGTCTTTGTGTATTCCCAGAGCCTGGCACATAGTAGGTGCTTAATAAATGCTTGTTGATTTCAGTTGAATTAGGGTCAGGAGGACTACTGGACAGTGGAGTGCCAGAGACAAATAATGTCTACTTTGTGTTTTTCTAGGCCCAGTTTAGAAGAATCTTCTTCCTAGGGAAGTCCATTTACCCAAGGGAGAGTTGTCAGATAGCAGTGATTGGAAGAGTGCCCACCTCTTTTGTGATGGGGACCCCTGACTTCTCCCCTCCCTTTCTCTCTGTCCAACCTCCTACTCAAGACAAGATTCTGCCTAGAACTCCTGGACCCTGGGAGTTAATTATTATGGGGTTTAAAGAGATAAAGGCTCAACCCAAGGAGACGCCTCCCCTCTGCAAGCTGCTACCTGGAGATAGCAAAGGTTAGAGGCTCTGGTCCCAAGAGAGATGAGACAGACAGACGTGTTCAATTCTGTTTTGTCTGGCTCTGGGACATTCCAGCTGACTCCCCTAGGGCCAATCCAGTGGCTGAGCTGGGTTTTGGAGCAGGACTTTTGGGGGGGTCTTGTGACCAAGGCTTGCCTTCTCCTCCCAATGGAGTTTGAGGAGGAATACCACCGCTGTCCAGCCAGGGCTGCTGCCCCCGGGACATGTCCACTGCTCTTTGCTGTGAGCACTGGGACAGTACAATATGTTCCAAGGCTAGACCCAGGGGCAACAGGAGCCTCAGGAGTCGCCTTGGACCCTGCCCCAAGGCTAGATACTGCCCAGGAGGACCCTTGCCAGATGGACAGGTAAACATTCAGGGGGTGGGCATGCTGGTGAGTCCATGTACACCTGCTCTAAGCCAGGCATTGGGCAAAGGACCATTCCTGTCCCTCAAGGAGTTCACAGTCTAATGCAGGGGGGGGAATGGCATGCCAACAATGGTGTACAAACAAGCTATGTGCAGAACAAATAGGAATTGGCAGAAGGGAGGCATTGACATGAAGAGGGGCCTGAGGAAGGGGGGATTTTAGTTGGCAATTGTAGGAAGCCCCTTACTCCTTGCCTCCCCGCCATAGGAGAGGAGCAACTGTGCTGGGAAGGGGGATAGAGAGATCTAGAGAGCTGAGTGAGGAGAGGAAGGGAAGGAGAAAAAGGAGGAAGGAGGAAGTCCTATGTTGTGGTGGGTTTTTTCCCTGAAAACACTGATGAGCTCTCCATGTATTTCACTTGTGGCCAAACTGGACCATTCTCAGGCCCCAAACACATCCTTCTGCCGCTGTGCCCTGGCCCTAAGGCAGTGTAGTGCAGTGGAGGGAGCCCTGGTTTTTTGGACTCAGTTCTGACTGCCCTGTGCCTTCATCTCCTCAACTGTAAAAATGAAAAGGAGCTTTCCCCTTCAAATGCTAAATCTCTAATCCCATGATCCCTTTCTCCATTTTTCCTGTCAAATTATTACTCATCCACCAGAGTCCGATCCAGAGATGTTTCCTCCGGGAAGCCCTCCCTGATAGCCTGCTGGGCTGCTAATAATCTTCCCCCTCAGACATCATACAGATGGGTTCTGACCCTCCCTTTTTAATGGATGCGTCTTGTGATAAATAGTCCGTGTTCTAGTTACTTGCATGTGTTTTACTTTAGCCCCCAGTAGAGAAATATACATCCAGGAATGTTCATTGAACGAATAAATGAGACTGAGAGGACAGGAGGGAAAGTCCCCCAGCCTGAGGCCTTTAGGCCAATCATTGCTGCCGCCCACCCCAAAGGCTCAGGATGGTCAGGCCAGTCCCCAAAGGTCAGGGGGGGTTTCCAATGTCAGCTCATTTTTATAATACTTTATGGCTCACAGAACGCTTCCTTCCCACGCCTTCGAGCCATGCAGTCCCTATGTCATTATCTCCACTTTGCAGATGGGGAAGCTGAGGGTTAAAGAGATTACATGATTTGCCCAAGGTCACACAGCTAGTAAATAACCTGAGGTTTGAACCCAGATCCCTGATGCCAGGTCCAGGAGGGCCTCTCATCATCATCATCATCATCTTTTTTTTTTTTTTTTTTGCAGGACAATGGGGTTAAGTGACTTGCCCAGGGTCTCACAGCTAGTAAGTGTCAAGTGTCTGAGGCTGGATTAGAACTCAGGTCCTCCTGAATCCAGGGCCGGTGCTTAATCCACTGCGCCACCTAGCTGCCCCTCCCCCATCATTTTAAAGGCAAGTTAACTTAGACGAGGGAAGAGGAGGCTCGGCTGAGGGTGGCAGACAATGACTGGCATGTCATTTCCTCCTTTCTGTCCCTATCCCCATATCTGGAAAGGAGGCTGGTTAGTGTAGGGCCCTGTGGCATGCTGGGCTGTGATTTTGCTGGTGGAGCCCCATGGGACGATCTGTTTGTCTCCTTTGGAAAAAACCAAAAGGGTTTGAGCTGTGCTCCTGGTGGTCCTTCCCCTCCCCCACCTCCATCCGTTCCCTCCCCTCCCCTTCTCTCCCCCCACTTCTATCCCTTCCTCTCATAGCCTCAAAATTGAGATTCTTGAAGCTACCCCTTGCTCTAAAATCGTCAATGACTGCTTTGTTGCCTCTGGAACAAAACAGCCCCCTCCCCCCCGTTCTGGACCCCCCCCCCGCCCCATTTACATCTTTCTGGTAATAATAATTTAAATTATTTCCTGTGGCAAATCAACCTTCTAGCTAGCTAGCTCATGATCTTTCATCTATCACCTCTGGCCCTTGGCGTGCTGCAGTTCTCGGGGCCTGGGGTGAGCTCTTTCCTTCTCGGCACCTCTCAGAATCCTTCAAAGCACAGCTCAGGGCCAGTGGGGATAATAGCAGCAACCTACCTCATAGGGTTGTTGTGAAAGCTCAAATGAGATATTTATAAGATGCTTAGCCCGGTGCCTGGCATGTAGCAGGGACTACAGAAATGCTTATTCCCTTCCCTTCCCCTATTGACATAGTCATTTCTTATGGCCCAGTAGTATACCATCACCTTTGTGGAATTTATTTAGCTTTCTGTAGCATGTATTTATTTGTAGCTTGTCAAGTTCTATGTTGCAGGGGTGGCTAGGTGGCGCAGTGGATAGAGCACCAGCCCTGGAGTCAGGAGTACCTGAGTTCAAATCTAGCCTCAGACACTTAACACTTACTAGCTGTGTGACCCTGGGCAAGTCACTTAATCCCAATTGCCTCACTAAAAAAAAAAAAAAAGTTCTATGTTGCAATAAAGGTCAGCAGTTTGCGGGATAACCAAGCTGTTGGAGTGGGGTTGGGAACTCAGAACTGTGCTTTGGGAGGATCCACTGAAAGAACTGGGATGTTTAGCCAGGACAAGGCAAGTCAATGGGACAGATGTCTTCAAGCATTTGAAGGGAAGTTACTAGGAAGAGAATTAGCTTTGTTCTGCTTGGACAGAACTGGGAGCAAATGGGAGAAAACTGCAGAGACAGATTTAGACTACATGTAAGGAAAAGGTTCTTCTACGTGAGAACTGTCCCAGAGTGGAGTGGACCTCCTCAGGAGGTGGTGGGCTCCCCTTCACTGGAGCTCTTGAAGTAGAGGAACACCTGGTGGGGATGTCGTCCATAGGTCTCATCCCACCCATGTCTGGGATACTATGTTACTAATAATATTGTGAGGATCAAATGAGATCACATTCATAAAGCATTTAGCTCAGTGTTTCTCACATAGTAAAGGCTTATTCCTTTTTTCACACATAGGAAGTGCACTTTTAACTTGTTCAGAGAAGGCACAAATGCCTCCTATGGACTCTGAGAAGGACATCAGGCTGGATAGGGAAGGTGAAGATGGGAGGAAAGAGGATCTTGAATACCAAGACCAGAGGCTAGATTCCACATAGCACTGGGGAGTCATCGTAGACTCTTGAGCAAGGGCTTAAAAAAAATCTTTGTCTCACAAAACACGCTCATCTGTGTCTGTCCCTCCCACTGTAAGACATAGACGAGTGTGTTTTGTGAGACAAAGCACTGAGCTGGGCGTCAGGATCATTCTGATCTTGAGTCTGCCACTAGCTGTGTGACCTCGGGCAAGTCACTAGCCCTCGGAGGCTCGGTTTGTTCATCTGTAAAACGAGGGGATTGGGAAGAGAGCGCAAGGATGGTCTCTAAGGCCCTTCCCAGCTCCGGATCAATGCTCCTGGTTTATCCGTCGCTCAAGTGCTTTCCTGTAGCTGGGTCAGTGGTGGCTGGAAGGTCTCTTCCAGATCTGACTTTCTGTGATATTCTCGTCCACGAGAGACTTGTGGGTGACGCTGATTTTTTTGAGAGGGGGCTGGGGAACTTGCGGGGGGTGTGGGGTGTGAGTCTGCCTTTAATGTCCCGAGTACGGATGGACTAGAGGCAGGGTAGGGGGTCGCCCGGCAGACTGGGCGGGCAGTGCTCTCCATGGAGGAGGGGGTGGGGCTGTGGGGCTGGAGGCGGGAGCGGGATGCCCACGCGGGACTGCGGCGTACCCTCCTCGGGCAGGGGACCGCAGGCAGCGTCGTTGGAGAAAGATGCCGGGTCCTAGACCGTCCTTCACGTGCCTGGGATGGGATGGGAGGCGGGGGCGGGGGCACGTGTGTCCTGCAATCAGAGGCTCCCCCTCCCTCAGCCACCCCCACCCCGCGCCCGCCCCGAGGTCACGTGACCCTCCCCAAGTCACCGCCGCCACCGCTGCGGGAGAGCGGAGAAGAGCTGAGCGCGGCAGAGGCGAGAGGAGCGGCCCGGGCCGGGGCTCCCTCGGCGGCTGGGGAAGGGGCAGGGTCACGGGCAGGGTCACGGTCACGGTCAGGGGCAGCGTCGGTGCCGCAGAGTCCCAGCTGCAGTCGCTGCGGCCGCGGGGCGCCGGGAGAGCAGAGCAGAGCAGCGCATCCCGGGTGCCCAAGGGGCGGGGACCGCGGTGGGCAGGGATGCGGCGTCGCCGCCGGGACCCCTGAGCGCCCGGGACCCTCGGCCAGCGCCGGGCCAGAGGTGGCTGCAGCAGAGCCCAGGAGCCCGGAGCGGAGCGGGAGTGCAGCCAGCATGTGGAAAGGGTAGGTCTGGAATCAATTTCCTCCCTGGACCCTTTGGCCGCTTGCTAACTTTCCTTTGTGTGGGCGCTTGGTGCACTCTCCCTTCCCTTTCCCTCGGATCCTTTCTCCTCTGTCTCTGTCTCTGTGTCTCTGTCTCTTTCTGTCTCTGTCTCTCAGTCTCTGTGTCTCTGTTTCTGTTTCTGTCTCTGTCTCTGTGTCTCTGTTCCTGTCTGTTTCTGTGTCTGTCTCTGTGTCTCTCTTTTTCTGTCTCTTATCTCTCTTCTCCCTTCACCCCCTTGTCCCGTCTCCCTTTTACAGCCTCCTCTCCCCTCTCCTCCCTTTCCCGGTTTTCCTTCAGGTTTAGGATGGTGGCTAGGTGGCACAGTGGATAAAGCACTGGCCTTGGATTCAGGAGGACCTGAGTTCAAATGCAGCCTCAGACACTTGACACTTACTAGCTGTGTGATCTTGGGCAAGTCACTTAACCCTCATTGCCCCACAAAAGAAAGGCTTTGGTTTTTTTTAGAAAAAGAATGGTGGGACCCAGTGGTGATGGGGAGGAGGAAGGAGAAGAGTCATAGAACACAGAATGTCAGAGCTGGAAGGAACTTTAGGGCTCATCTAAGTGGTTTTACAGATGGGGAAACAGAGGCACGGAGTTGCTCAAGAGAACCCTTCTGAGAATTCTGGGACCCTCCAGGAAGGAGTCAGGAACTGTGACCCCTGGGGCTCCCTCGATCATGCTGGAACCCACACATGTTGGCTGGTCCCCCTCACCCCCTTGGGTCTTCTCCACCTTCCCTGCCTAGTTTCCTGACCTTGCGAACCCTTCCACCCCAATTCTCCCTGACCACCCCCCTCCCTTCCCCCACCTCTCCCCCATGGACCAGAAGGATAGAGCTGCTGTGAGCTAGGGAAAGTCAGAAACTAGATTTTTTCATGTTTTCAGATTTCAATACCAGCCTTAGACAAGCGTGAAATTAACATTGGAAGGTCAAAGGACCTCGGCTGTGCTGGTTCTAGTTCTAGTTTTGTGACCCTGAACTAGTAATCCCCCCACCCCTTCTGAGCCTTCATTGCCTCCCTTGTAAAGTGGAAGGAACAGGCCGCATGTTCTCTAAAGTCCTGTGATCCTAAGGTCCTTTCTTTGGTCTGCTGGGCTCCTGAGGTCCCTTCTAGCTCTTCAGAAGTTTGGATTCAGTGAGATGGACAGACTAGGAGGAAAGTCCTCAGGGACCAATCCTTTGGGAGCTCACCTAGGGACAGGATATGCAGATCCCAGGTGTCCCTAGCATGGACTCAGCAAGGTACATGTAATGTGTAAGAAGAAGAGGGAGAAAAAAGAGGAAGAACGAGAGGTTGTGGGAAAGGGGAAGAGGAGTTATGGAGCTCCCAGTGAGAAAAGCCCCTTTACCAATGCATGTTAGCAACTGTTCTGTGACAACCTAGCTGACATTGCCTGGGGGTCCCGAGAGGTTTGGTGATTTCCAAGGCTCATAGAATTCGATTTTCAATCAAATTCAATTCACTAGGGGCAGCTAGGTGGCACAGTGGATAAAGCACTGGCCTTGGATTCAGGAGGACATGAGTTCAAATCCAGCCTCAGACACTTGACACTTAACTAGCTGTGTGACCCTGGGCAGGTCACTTAACCCTCATTGCCCTGCAAAAAACAACAACAACAAAAAACCCCCCAAACCCAAACCAAATTCATTTCACTAAATATTAGGCATTGGGTGACACAAAAAGAGGCCAAAGACAGTCCCTGCTCTCAAGAAGCTTACAGTCAACCTGGGGGAGACAACACACAAGCAAAAACATACAAAGCCAATTATGGACAGGATAAACGGGAAATAATTTAAAGAAACCACTAGAATTAAGAGCGGTTAGTGAGTGTGTATCAGGGGTGGGACATCAATCCAGGTTACCTGAGCCTAATCCAGGTACCCACCGGCTATGCCTTGCTGCCTCTCTTCAGATGATAATAGGTATCATAGCTTATATAGAAATAGCTGGTGGCACAGTGGATAGAGGGCTGGAACAGGGGTCAGGAAGACCTAAATTCAAATCTGACCTCAGACACTAATTGTATGACCCTGGGGAAGTCACTCACCTGCTGCTGTTTGATTCACTTTCCTCAATTGTAAAATGGGGATTATGATAGCACCAACCTCTCAGGGTTGTTGAGAGGGTCAAATGAGATAAGGTTTAGAAAGTGCCTGGCAAACAGTAGGAGTTAGATAAGTGCTTATTCTACTTCCTTCTCTTCCCACCAAAAGGGTTACATTTGATACTTGCAACGACCCCATTCCGCAGATGAGTAAACTGAGAACTCCCCCAAAATTCAGTGACTTGGCCAAGGTCACCCAGTAAATGTCTGAGGCTGAATTCATACGCTGCTCTTCTTGACTTGAAGTCTTCAAATTGTATCCTCTATGCCCCTCTACCTCCTCCCCATTCAGATACTGAATATTCCTCAAAAATGAGGATCCAAGGAAATGATAGTGGAGCAGAAAATGGAGAAGAATCATGGGGAAAAAGGCCAGAACCTAGAGGGATCTTAGGATAGGAGGGACATTAGAACAAAGAACATGAAATGTCAGAGCTGGGAGGGACCTTATGGAGTGTTAGAAGTATAGGAAGGATTTTCTTTTTTCTTCAAGCAATTATTAGGCACCTAATGTATGCCAGGCACTGTGCTAAGAACTGGGGATACAAAAAAGGGCAAAAACAGCCCCTGCCCTCAGGGAGCTCCCAGTCCAAGAAGTGTGTGTGTTGTGGGGGAGATGACATGCAAATAAGAATTCCATCCATCAACGAGGATACAGGATAGGGGGCAGCTAGGTGGTGGAGTGGATAAAGCACCCACCCTGAATTCAGGAGGACCTGAGTTCAAATCCAGCCTCAGACACTTGACACTTACTAGCTGTGTGACCCTGGGCAAGCCACTTAACCCTCATTGCCCTGCAAAAACCAAAACAAAACAAAACAAAAAAACCCAGACCCTCCCCCCAAAAAAAGATACAGGATAAATGGGGGGAGGGGTAATCTCAGAGGAAAGGCACAGAAATGAAAGAGAACTGGGAAAGGCTTCTCTTTGCCTTCTGTTCCCCCTCACACCCTTCACCTGAACTGAAAAAAAAAAAGACAGATTTTGTAAAAAGATATGTCTAGTTGAGCAAAACAAATTCCGACATTGGCCATGTCCAAAGAAATGTCATCTTGGTCTGTGGGTCCATCACCTCTGGCTGCTGGCCTGGCCCACCCTTCATCCTCAGGCCTCTGGAGTTGTGGCTCCTTTCAAAGTCGTCGTTGTTGTTGTTTTAAATAATGTTGTTAGCGTGTTATTATATCATTTGTTTTTCTAGTTTTTCTCACTTTGCTCTGCATCAGTTCTCAACGGCTGGAAGAGATTTAGAAAGTAGGAAGTCCGAGCTGGGGGGACCCCAGAACATAGAACACGGAAAGTCAGAATTGAGGCAGACGTCTGAGAACCTCGTATGTGAGAGCCCTAGATGGGCAGAGCTGCCTGCAAGGGGCCTGCTTCCAGCTGTTAGAAGGAGAGTGAGGAAGGGCCTCCTTTAGAGTGGAGGAGATCCCAGGCCAGGCGGGTCTGGTCTGGTGTGTGTGTGTGTGTGTGTGTGTGTGTGTGTGAGAGAGAGAGAGAGAGAGAGAGAGAGAGAGAGAGAGAGAGAGAGAGAGAGAGAGAGAGAGAGAGAGAGAGAGAGAGAGAATATGAGGGAGAACACGAGCAAGTGCAGGTGGAGGCTTGGCCTCTGACGCTTCTCTCCACACTCTGACCCTGAAGGAGCAGACTCTGTGGCCAAGGCGGGGAAGGCTCCCGGCCCTCTGAGGCTGGGTGGTCTGAACTCTATGTTCTAAGCTGGGGGTGGGCACGGGCTAAGCAAACGCTCCCGGGGCCTCTCTAGAATGGAGCCAGACAGGCGGCAGAAGCCTCTCCCCACTAGCCCCCTGGGAACCCCACTTCCTCCATTATCTGTTCTCAGAGCATCCCTTAGAGACCAGCAGAAGAGGGAGGGGAAGATTTCAGAGAAGGCCAGAGGGAGACGATTTGCTCACCTGGATTGGGGGACCCTCATGCCCCCCAATATGCACACACACATCCTGTTTTCAGCTTCAACCTGGGAGGGGCTGGCCTTCTGAAATCCAGCTTCACGGCAGGTAGAGGGCATTAAGAACGTGCCCAGGTAAAAAGGGCTTCAGGTCAGAGCTCCCCAGTTCCACTTCCTGAGGCACAGGAAACTTTTGAGGGTGGGCTCTCTGACCCCGAGAGGGGCCCAGCTTCTGACCACCCTTTCTTGGTTCAGGCCTGAATCCTCTGCCCCAGATAAAGCTGCAGCCCCTCAGCCCAGGGAAGGAGGAAAGGAAAGAGGCCACAGTGGTGGTGAGGGTAGAATATTGGATCTGGCATTTTGAAGGCCTGAGTTTGAATGCAACATCAGGCACTTATTAGCTGTGGGAACAGGGAAATCACTCAATTTCTCTGGCCCTCTGGTCCCTTCTGGTTCAGGATCTAGACCCTGGGAAAAGGAAATTCAGAAGGTAGGGGACTTGTGGGATCTCATTTGAAAAAGGGCACTTATGCCTAAAAAGGCATTTATGAAGTACCTGTTGTTTGGTTGTTTCAGTCCTGTCTGATTCTTCATGACCCCAGTTGGGGTTTTCTTGGCAGAGGTTTGCCACTTCCATTTCTATATCATTTTTTTCTTTTTTTTTTTAGTGAGGCAACTGGGGTTAAGTGACTTGCCCAGGGTCACACAGCTAGTAAGTGTTAAGTGTCTGAGGCTGGATTTGAACTCAGGTACTCCTGACTCCAGGGCTGGTGCTCTATCCACTGCGCCACCAGCTGCCCCACCATATCATTTTACAGATGAAATAACACTGAGGCAGAAGAGGGTTAAGTGACTTGCCTAGGGTCACACAGCTAGTAAGAGTCTGAGGTTAGATTTGAACTTGGGTCTTCCTGCGTCCAGACCCAGTGCTCTGTCCACTGCAGCATCACCTAGCTGTCTTGTTAAGCACATACTGTGTGCTTGAAGGAACTGGTTGACTTGAAGACCTTTGGGAGGAGACCAGTCTCTGCCCTCCAGGAATTTAGTGTTGTCAGTTTCACTGATATACATGAAAATACATATTTACAAGATAATCCTATGTTTGTGGGTGGGGCCTTGAGTTGGGAGAAGTCAGTCCAGAAGGGCTTCCTGTAGGAGGTTTCACATGAGCCAAGCCTTGAAAGGAGCCAGACTTTCCAACAGGCCAGGCAAGAGGAAGGGGAGCTTTCCAGGGATGAGTGAGGCAAAGGCAGGGAGGCAGGAGAAGAGATTCATCCAGGGAATAAGTGGACAGTTGGGCTGGAGCCTTGAATGTGGCGTGAGGAGGTGGGTAATTAATCTACCTTGAAGGGTAGGAGGCTGGAGCCTGGGCAGAGGGGCTTCTATTTTGTGCTGGAGGTAGCGAGGGGCGTCCCCGAAGCTTCTCAGGCCAGGGAATGACACGGTCAGACCATCAATTTGGAAAAATCATTTGGTCATTTGAGTCATTTTACAGAAGAGACTGTGGTAGCAGATAAGGAATGGGACACAACCAAGGTGATGCAGGCAGTAATAGGTGTTTAATAAATGCTGAATGATGGAAGAGAAATCCCTGGTAACTCCCACAGGTCACTCTCTTCCCTTTGATACCCTCTTCTTTCTAGGTTTTTGGTTCACGGCTGTCCCAGTTTCTCCTCTTATCCTCTGACCTTATCCCCTCAGCCTCTGTCGCTGGATCTTGGGGTCATGTCCACTAACCACGTGTGTTCCCCAAGGCTCTGTGCCTCTGAACCTCCTTTTCTTTTCTCTCCGTCTACTCTCACATGGTAATCTCAGCAGCTCCCTTAGGATCAGTTGTCATCTCCGTGGAGATGATTCCTATATCCTGCCCTAACCTCCCTCCCGAGCTGCAGCTCCCATCCCCAGCTGCTTTTTTGGTCAGCTATGTGTCCAAAATAGAGCTTATTCATGGACCCTCCCCCGCTTCCTAACTTCCCTTTTCACTTGAGGACAGCTGTCATCTTCCCAGTCACCCAGGCTCACAGTCTGGGCGTTATCCTCATCTCCCCCTTTCCTTCCATAACCAATCTGTTGTCACATCTTGTCATTTCTGCCTTTGTAACATTGCTTGTCTGTGTCCTCTTCTCTGAACTCAACACCCAGATTCAGCTTTCTCCAGATCTCAGCAGCAGACCCTGCCTATCCCGCCTCTCCAAAAAAAAAGAGTTGGTAGCATCTTACATTTATGTCATCTCTTTTATTGACACATATTTCCATTCTGTCTCTCTCATTAGAACGTGATCTTCTTGAGGACAAGAGCTGTGTTTTTGAATCTCTGTGTAAACTCTCCAGAGCTTAGCACGTAGGAAATGCCCCATGAGTGCCCCTTCTGGCCCCAGATGTGCCGATGGTGAGCTGTGTGATCTGGGCCTCAGTTTCCTCATGTGTAGAATGGGGAGATTGAGCTAGGTTGCATTTGAGGTCTGCTCTAAATCTAAGAATCTGCTACCCTAATGGGGGATGAATGAAAAAAGCATTTATTAAGCACTTAGTAGGTGCACAGATTCTGGGCCCAAGTAAGTGTTGGCAATACAAACCTTACACTCCAGTGGGAGAGACAACACAGAGATGTGCAAAGGGGATGCCTGCTTTGGAAGGTGGATTGTCCTGGAGATCTTCTGAGAGACCTCTTTACATTCTGAGATTCTGTGAAGTTTTATTCCTCATGGAACAATTATAAACTAACAGTGCCTTGCACACAATAGGTGTTTAATGAATGTTGCCAAATGCGCTTTCTTCCTAGCATTTGGCACAGTGCTAGGCATATAGTAGGTGTCCAACAAACACTTGCTTTAGAACATGTGCTCCTTGAAGGCAGAGACTCTCATTCTATACCCATGATGCATAGCTTATAGTAGGTGCTTAATGTTTGCTGAATTGAATTGATTCTGAATGGAAGAACAGAAAACCTGGAGTCAGAACACTCAGGCCCAAGTGTGTTTTTGTTATTGACTAACTGCATGGCTCTAGACAAAGCCTCTGTGTCCCCATCCAGTCAATGGGGAGGGTTCAATTCAGTATGAGTCAACAAGCATTTATTAAGTGCCTGCTGTGTATGAGGATGAGGTCTCCACTCCAACCCCCAACTCACATGGTTGCTATGGAGGTCAAAGAAGATCTTTATTTTGCCATTTCCTTGGGCTTTGGTGGTGTCTCCCAAGGGCAGGTAGAGTGGTGGGATCAGTGCTTGGGAAAACTCAATGGATGGTAGGCTCTGCTAATCCCACCTCTGACACCACAAACAAATCTCTTCCCCTTTCTGGTCTGAGCCTCAGTTTTCTTCCTCTGTGAAATGAGAGGTGGGTTCAATGTTCTCTAAAATCATCCCAGCTTTGATGTTATATGTTCTAAGGACTTTCCTAGCTCTGACATTCTGTGTTCTAAGGGCCATCCCAGCTCTGACATTCCATGTTCTAAAGACCTCCTAACTCTGACATTCTGTGTTCTAAGGGTCTTCCCAGTTCTGACATTCTGTGTGCTAAGGGCTCCCTAGCTCTGACAGTGTATGTGTTCTGTGCTCAGAGGTTGGTCCCTACTGGCTCTGACTTCCGGTGATTCGGTGACACTGACTCCACTCAGGAGCCTGTGGGAGCTGAATGTCTGTCAGGCAGTGCTGTGGGGGAGGGGAGCTGAGTCTCCCAGGCAGATCCATTAGTAGGGCCCAGACTTGGATTTTCAGGCTGTTTTCTGTGTCTGTGGTTTCCTGAGGCTGGAACGGCTTGTTAAGCTGCAGACATCCATCCCTTTTGAACCTAGAGGGATCATGCCCTCCCCCACATCCTACCCCTAGTACATACAGGCAGAAGCCGACCCTGGACAGGGATGCCCACTGCTAAGCATGGTGTACGTTTCTGTGGCCCTTCACAGGTGACAACACACCCTCCTCCTTACAACACCTTCAGGGAGTGCAAAGGTTTATTCCCATTTTGCACATGAAGAAAGAGACTCGGGAGAGGTCTTGTGACTTGGCTGGAGTTAGGGAGCCTGTAAGCATGATGACTCCAGTTTTTCTGACACTAAGTTTGGCTGTCTCAGTGCTATGTCAAGAGGTCCTGGAGGACCTCAGTGAAATGCTTGGAAGGGCTGACTTTGTAAAAAAAAAATAACTATATCTAATCTAATCTGAAAAAAATTTATATAACTACTTATATGAAAAATTATGATTATATAAAAATTATAAGTTTAGAAAAATTATAACTGGGCCATAAGTCCCTCCGCGGTCGCCATTCAACAGTAAGAAATATTTTTACTAACTGCACCTAATCTGACTGGGGGACCTAATCTTATTGGAGGACTAATCTGGGTACTTCTGACTGGCTGGCTATCTGAGTGCTATTAATTGACTTTGGGCCCTTTAAAAATTGCTCCACACTGCTCCCAAATTGATAAGCAAAAGATTAAGAAGCCTTTTAATTAAACAATCAAAGCAGAGTTTATTTATAAAAATCAATGTAAGAGATAAGGGTTAAGAAATTATACAGCCTGTCTGCTTTTAATATACTAATGGCCTTGCCACCTCTTGCCTTAGGATATGCTCCAGCTTTCTCCAGCTTTCACTCCTTCACTCCAACTCTGCTTTCACTGCTCCGCTCCTTTCTTCCAACTCCAAGTCCCTTTCACTTTATCAACACCCCTGAAAAGCCCCTTACGTCCTCACCTCTGTTGCCAACCCCCTGGTGTCTCCAGTGTCTCTGTATCATAGCCCTTCCTCGATTTCTCCAACCTCCTGTACCCTCTCCTGTTCTCTTAATCTTCGGGCCTTTCCCAACCTCCCTATGTCTGCCTCCCTTAGCGTCTC